>NW_027008521.1:42532-60032 GCF_036934945.1 Oncorhynchus masou masou
GTTACTTTTAGAGTTAGGGTGGGAGCTGGGGGTAAGTAAGGTTAGGTGTAGGAGCTAGTGATTTTTAGAGTTGGGTTTAGGAACTAGAGTTGTTTTAGAGTTAGGTTTAGGAGTTAGGGTAAGTAAGGTTAGGTGTAGGAGCTATGGTTAGTTTTAGAGTTAGGTTTAGGAGCTATGGTTAGTTTTAGAGTTAGGTTTAGGAGCTAGGGTTAGTAAGGTTAGGTTTTGGGGTATGGTTAGTAATACATTTTCTTCATACAGTATCATAATGTTCTTTAAATCTGCCTAAGATAAATCATTGATTTATTGTGAGGTTGCATATAAATACATTTATTAGACTTTAAATGTAGGTGTTCCAAAGGCGCAAATCAACGTGTTGATATACGGCCTTTATGCCTGAGGCCTGGAGATGCCAACATGTTTATGTTGATTAATGGTCAACTACCGTGAGCCTGACAGTGTTTTGCATGACAACAGCCAGCTTACAACATGTCATGACCCCCACAGCATGACCATAACCAGCTGACAACATGTCATGACCCCCACAGCATGACTACAACCAGCTGACAACATGTCATGACCCCCACAGCATGACCATAACCAGCTGACAACATGTCATGATACCCCCACAGCATGACAATAACCAGCTGACAACATGTCATGACCCCCACAGCATGACTATAACCAACTGACAACATGTCATGACCCCCACAGCATGACCATAACCAGCTGACAACATGTCATGACCCCCACAGCATGACCATAACCAACTGACAACATGTCATGACCCCCACAGCATGACCATAACCAACTGACAACATGTCATGACCCCCACAGCATGACTATAACCAGCTGACAACATGTCATGACCCCCCATAGCATGACAACAACCAGCTGACAACATGTCATGACCCTCACAGCATGACAATAACCAACTGACAACATGTCATGACCCCCACAGCATGACAATAACCAGCTGACAACATGTCATGACCCCCACAGCATGACCATAACCAGCTGACAACATGTCATGACCCCCACAGCATGACCATAACCAGCTGACAACATGTCATGACCCCCCACAGCATGACAATAACCAGCTGACAACATGTCATGACCCCCACAGCATGACCATAACCAGCTGACAACATGTCATGACCCCCCACAGCATGACCATAACCAGCTGACAACATGTCATGACCCCCCACAGCATGACAATAACCAGCTGACAACATGTCATGACCACAGCATGACCATAACCAGCTGACAACATGTCATGACCCCACAGCATGACCATAACCAGTTGACAACATGTCATGACCCCCACAGCATGACCATAACCAGCTGACAACATGTCATGACCCCCCACAGCATGACAATAACCAGCTGACAACATGTCATGACCCCCACAGCATGACCATAACCAGCTGACAACATGTCATGACCCCCCACAGCATGACTAACCAACTGACAACATGTCATGACCCCCCACAGCATGACTATAACCAGCTGACAACATGTCATGACCCTCACAGCATGACAATAACAACTGACAACATGTCATGACCCCTCACAGCATGACAATAACCAACTGACAACATGTCATGACCCCCACAGCATGACCATAACCAGCTGACAACATGTCATGACCCCCCATAGCATGACCATAACCAACTGACAACATGTCATGACCCCCACAGCATGACCATAACCAGCTGACAACATGTCATGACCCCCCACAGCATGACTATAACCAGCTGACAACATGTCATGACCCTCACAGCATGACAATAACAACTGACAACATGTCATGACCCCCACAGCATGACAATAACCAGCTGACAACATGTCATGACCCCCACAGCATGACCATAACCAGCTGACAACATGTCATGACCCCCCACAGCATGACTATAACCAACTGACAACATGTCATGACCCCCCATAGCATGACCATACCCAGCTGACAACATGTCATGACCCCCACAGCATGACCATACCCAGCTGACAACATGTCATGACCCCCCACAGCATGACCATACCCAGCTGACAACATGTTATGACCCCCCATAGCATGACCATACCCAGCTGACAACATGTCATGACCCCCCACAGCATGACTATAACCAGCTGACAACATGTCATGACCCCCCATAGCATGACTATAACCAACTGACAACATGTCATGACCCCCCATAGCAAGACCATACCCAGCTGACAACATGTCATGACCCCCCACAGCATGACAATAATTACGCTTGTCAACTCACTGTTGTATTCTATCTGGCTGTGCACCAGGGTTTAGGGTTAGGCTTGTTTATTTAGCTGACAACATATGCTTATGAGTCCCATATTTTACATTATGTGATCTTATAGGAAGAAGAATAAACTGTTCACAGCTGAATGAAACAGGAAGCACATAGTTCCTATTCCTGAGCGAGTGTTCACATTGAAGTGTCAATGTCAAGCATAAAAGTGATCATTTGAAACAGGTCCTATAAACTAGATTTAGAGTTATTTGTCAACTTTAGTTGTGACTGATACAAACCTTAGAATGTCTAAGAAATCAGAAGGTATATGGTCTGCATGATGTGACTGTATGATTATTGAATATTTGAGAAAGTTGCAGAAAAGCTTGCGCTCTGTTGCCCAGGCTGCACACGCCTTTCATATCATGTCAGACCAGATTTCCACTATTCTAAATGTAATCTAGCATTTACTAGCATGTCAAACTAGTTTTGATTTAGAATGGCCCATTATCAAGAAAGTGCATCAGTACGCCCTCAAATAGTGAATAGAAGGGAAAGGGGGATGCCTAGTCAGTTGTACAATGAAATGCCTTCAACTGAAATATGTCTTCCTCATTTAACCCCACCCCTCTGAATCAGAGAGGTGTGGGGGGCCTGCCATAATTGATCATTAACCCTAACCCTAACCCATACTCTAACTCGCACTTACCCTTACCATAACCCTAACCTCAACCCTAACCCAAAAACATAATTGATAATTAACCCTAAACACAACCCTAGCTCCTAACCCCAACCCTAAACCTAACCCTAGCTCATAACCCTGAACCTAAACCTAACCCTAGCTCCGAACCCTGACCCTAAACCTAACCCTAGCTCCTAACCCTGACCCTGACCCTAAACCTAAACCTAATTCTAACCCTGACCCTAAACCTAACCCTAGCTCCTAACCCTGACCCTAAACCTAACCCTAGCTCCTAACCCTGACCCTAAACCTAACCCTAGCTCCTAACCCTGACCCTAAACCTAAACCTAAACCTAATTCTAACCCTGACCCTAAACTTAACCCTAGCTCCTAACCCTGACCCTAAACCTAACCCTAGCTCCTAACCCTGACCCTAAACCTAAACCTAATTCTAACCCTGACCCTAAACCTAACCCTAGCTCCTAACCCTGACCCTAAACCTAACCCTAGCTCCTAACCCTGACCCTAACCCTAAACCTAAACCTAAACCTAATTCTAACCCTGACCCTAAACCTAACCCTAGCTCCTAACCCTGACCCTAAACCTAACCCTAGCTCCTAACCCTGACCCTAAACCTAAACCTAATTCTAACCCTGACCCTATACCTAACCCTAGCTCCTAAACCTGACCCTAAACCTAACCCTGGCTCCTAACCCTGACCCTAAATCTAAACCTAATTCTAACCCTGACCCTAAACCTAACCCTAGCTCCTAACCCTGACCCTAAACCTAACCCTAGCTCCTAACCCTGACCCTAAACCTAAACCTAATTCTAACTCTGACCCTAAACCTAAACCTAGCTCCTAACCCTGACCCTAAATCTAACCCTAGCTCCTAACCCTGACCCTAACCCTAAACCTAAACCTAATTCTAACCCTGACCCTAACCTAACCCTAGCTCCTAACCCTGACCCTAAACCTAACCCTAGCTCCTAACCCTGACCCTAAACCTAAACCTAATTCTAACTCTGACCCTAAACCTAAACCTAGCTCCTAACCCTGACCCTAAATCTAACCCTAGCTCCTAACCCTGACCCTAAACCTAACCCTAGCTCCTAACCCTGACCCTAAACCTAACCCTAGCTCTTAACCCTGACCCTAAACCTAACCCTAGCTCCTAACTCTGACCCTAAACCTAACCCTAGCTCCTAACTCTGACCCTAAACCTAACCCTATCTCTTAACCCTGACCCTAAACCTAAACCTAGCTCCTAACCCTGACCCTAAATCTAACCCTAGCTCCTAACCCTGACCCTAAACCTAACCCTAGCTCCTAACTCTGACCCTAAACCTAACCCTAGCTCCTAACCCTGACCCTAAACCTAACCCTAGCTCCTAACCTGAACCTAAACCTAATTCTCACCCAACACTCACATTAACCATAACTCGCCAGAAATAGCATTTCTCTTGTGGGAACTAACAAAATGTCCCCAGTTGGTCAAATGTTTGTTTGTTTGTTTGTTTATTTATTCATGTGGGGACTTCTGGTCCCCACAAGTATAGTTATACACATCCACACAAATACACACAAATACACACAAGTACACACACACACACACACACACACACACACACACACACACACACACACACACACACACACACACACACACACACACACACACACACACACACACACACACTACACAGCTGTAAAGGATGGTGTATGAGACAGAACAGGGGTGTATTGGGTTAGGCCTGGTCCTGAAGAATTTTGAGATACTCTGAAAATTCCTGAAATGCTTGTGGTCAATCCTCAACTTTTATGTGGCTACAGAAATATTTCTCAGAATAACTACCTGTACCTATTCATCAACAGGAGCGTCGGCCACAGTGCTCACTTCAAAACACCTCAGATCAGCACCAAGAGAGAGAAAACCCTGGTTTAGTGTTTGTTTGGATGAGCCAAGTCTAAGGCCCTGTTCCAACACTTCAATTATGCTGCTTCAGTTTCAACTGTTCTGCCTGCGGCTACGGAATCCTGACCTTTCACCGGACGTGCTACCTGTCCCAGACCTGCTGTTTTCAACTCTCTAGATACAGCAGGAGTGGTAGAGATACTTTTAATGATCGGCTATGAAAAGCCAACAGACATTTACTCCTGAGGTGCTGACTTGCTGCACCCTCGACAACTACTGTGATTATTATTATTTGACCATGCTGGTCTTTATGAACATTTGAACATCTTGGCCATGTTCTGTTATAATCTCCACCCGGCACAGCCAGAAGAGGACTGGCCACCCCACATAGCCTGGTTCCTCTCTAGGTTTCTTCCTAGGTTTTGGCCTTTCTAGGGAGTTTTTCCTAGCCACCGTGCTTCTACACCTGCATTGCTTGCTGTCTGGGGTTTTAGGCTGGGTTTCTGTACAGCACTTTTGAGATATCAGCTGATGTACGAAGGGCTTTATAAATACATTTGATTTGATTTGAGTATGCCACCCCTCCTTCCTGTCCTCCGTAATGGGTTCAAAATGGAATGATTCTTTCCAAAGTTTTACCTTTGATATCACTTTTACAGTTGCAACCCTTCAAGCCAAAACCGCTTTCAAAGTAGTTAGTCACTAATCTGATTCAACTGGATTGGTGAAAGCAATCTAGTGGAACCTTTTCATCGATCCATTGACCGTAGCTTGGCCTGTCGATAGTTTGGACTGTTTAATGAAATGTTTCCAAACTCTGTCCTTTTGGGACCTCATGGCGCATGTCGTGGTTAAAGCCAAGCTTGACGATGAGTTGATCATTTGAATTAACTGTATAGTGTGAGGAAACCACCACATTGTGCAACACTTGAAGGGGGTTGAGTTTGGGAAACACTGGTCTATAGGAATGTTTTCCCTCGCTGACATTTCCCTCACATGTCCACCAATGTTTACGGATACATAACCCATGGAGACAGACGATCGATACAGAGGGAGGGTTCAGGAAAAGGGGGATTGGCTGTCAGGGAGGCAAGGGATTGGCTGTCAGGGAGGCTAGTGGATTGTCAGTCAGGGAGGCAAGGGATTGGCCGTCAGGGAGGCTAGTGGATTGTCAGTCAGGGTGGCAAGGGATTGGCCGTCAGGGAGGCGAGTGAATTGGTCGTCAGGGAGGGAAGGGATTGGTCGTCAGGGAAGCAAGGGATTGGTCGTCAGGGAGGCAAGGGATTGGTCGTCAGGGAGGCAAGGGATTGGCCGTCAGGGTGGCAAGGGATTGGCCGTCAGGATGGCAAGGGATTGGCCATCAGGGAGGCGAGTGGATAGTCAGTCAGGGAGGCAAGGGATTGGCCGTCACGGAGGCGAGTAGATTGGTCGTCAGGGAGGCAAGTTATTGGTCGTCAGGGAGGCAAGGGATTGGTCGTCAGGGAGGCAAGGGATTGGTCATCATGGAGGCAAGGGATTGGCCGTCAGGGTGGCAAGGGATTGGCCGTCAGGGAGGCGAGTGGATAGTCAGTCAGGGAGGCAAGGGATTGGCCGTCAGGGTGGCAAGGGATTGGCCGTCAGGGAGGCGAGTGGATAGACTGACTATCCACTACTACCAATACTGGAAGTCAGAGGTGGTGCATGTGTGTGTGTGTGTGTGTGTGTGTGTGTGTGTGTGTGTGTGTGTGTGTGTGTGTGTGTGTGTGTGTGTGTGTGTGTGTGTGTGTGTGTGTGTGTGTGTGTGTGCGTGGGTGTGGGTGTGTGTGTGTGTGTGTGTGTGTGTGTGTGTGTGTGTGTGTGTGTGTGTGTGTGTGTGTGTGTGGGTGTGTGTGTGTGAAATGTGTACCTTTACCAACTTTCCAAATCCATATCCTCCTCTGACCTCTTCAATGTCAGGCGATTATGAGCAGCTTGGGTTCTGCTTCCTGTATTGATTTCAGGCGGACAGATGATCTGATGTCTACACTAACGTTGTATGATAACAGGCCACAGTCTGACAGATTGTGAAGCAGTGAAAGCTTACAGTTCAAATACGTTAGACCTTCACTTAAACGCTTCACCAAGTTTCTGAAATGTAATGGTAGGTTTTGGAAGCGTCTCTGCTGTCAAAATGTCTCCCATCGAGTGGGTGATTTGAGCATGACAAAATGTCTCCCAACGAGTGGGTGATTTGAGCATGACAAAATGTCTTCCATTCGAGTGGGTGATTTGGGTTTTACAATTTTTCATTCATAGATTTGGTGATTTGGGCTTTACAAAATGTCATCCATTGAGGAGGTCACTTGGGCATGACAAAATGTCATCCATTGAGTAGGTCACTTGGGCATGACAAACAAAATGTCAGCCATCGAGTAGGTCACTTGGGCTTGACAAAATGTCATCCATCGAGTAGGTGATTTGAGCATGACAAAATGTCTCCTATCGAGTAGGTGATTTGAGCATGACAAAATGTCTCCCATCGAGTAGGTGATTTGAGCATGACAAAATGTCTCCCATCGAGTAGGTGATTTGAGCATGACAAAATGTCATAAATCGAGTTGGTGATTTGGGCATGACAAAATGTCATCCATCGAGTAGGTGATTTGGGCATGACAAAATGTCATCCATCGAGTAGGTGATTTGGGCATGACAAAATGTCATCCATCGAGTAGGTGATTTGGGCATGACAAAATGTCATCCATCGAGTAGGTGATTTGGGCATGACAAAATGTCATCCATCAAGTAGGTGATTTGGGCATGACAAAATGTCATCCATCGAGTAGGTGATTTGGGCATGACAAAATGTCATCCATCGAGTAGGTGATTTGGGCATGACAAAATGTCATCCATCGAGTAGGTGATTTGGGCATGACAAAATGTGAAATGGTTGGAGCCTCCACTCCTCCTCTGCCTGCTGTCTCAGATTCAGACGTTTGAGTTACATGACTTTTGAGGAAAGCCTTCTTTCTGTGAGCTCTATCAAAACCCATAGTTCTCTGAGGTGATAAGACTCATCAGCCTAACATGGGGTAAATGGAGAATGAGAGAAGCAGTGGAGAATGAGAGAAGCAGTGGAGAATGAGAGAAGCAGTGGAGAATGAGAGAAGCAGTGGAGAATGTTTAAGAGTCTTTGATTATGAGTGTGTGAGTGTTTGTGTGTGTTCTTGCATGTTTGTGTTTGTGTGTGTGTTCTTGGATGTTTGTGTTTATGTGTGTTCTCGCATGCCAGTTTGTCTGTATACATCAACCTTACACTGGCCCAAACGCTTGACAACACAGCCACTACAGGCACCGATCCACACACACAAACCCGGTGGCACAGCATGGCATGTCTAAACCCCTCTACCCCTTCTGTGAGTGAGTATAATCCACAGCAGCACTAATAGCATTACCAGAGCATAGCAAATCCCCTTAGCACCACGCCAGGGAGCAGGGGAACCAGACCTTCATCAAGTCACATACATCACACACATTCCGCAGGTTGCTTTAGGAACCACATACACAGCTCACAATGGCTACTACACTTCTCATATAGGTCTAAGAAATTAATTAAACAACAAACAAGAGAGCAAGGGAGGAACAGAGCAAGGGAGAAAGGGTGCAAGGGAGAAAGGGAGTGTCACGGCTTTCGTTGTGGGAAGGAGGAGCAGACCAAAATGCAGCGTAGTTGTGATTTATTTTATTTAATAAGGAAACTATACACGATTAAACTAACAAAATAACAAATGCACGAAAACCGAAAACAGCCCTATCTGGTGCAAAACACAGAGACAGGAACAATCACCCACAAACACACAGTGAAACCCAGGCTACCTAAATATGGTTCCCAATCAGAGGCAATGATTAACACCTGCCTCTGATTGAGAACCAGACATAGAAATAGAAAAACAAGATATCCAATATAGAATGCCCACTCAGATCACACCCTGACCAACAAAGACATAGAAACATATAAAATAAACTATGGTCAGGGTGTGACAGTACCCCCCCTCAAGGTGCGGACTCCGGCCGCAAAACCTGAACCTATCGGGGAGGGTCTGGGTGGGCATCTGTCCGCGGTGGCGGCTCCGGTGCTGGACGTGGCCCCCACTTCACCGTAGTCCTCCCCCACCTTGTCCGCTTCCGTGACCTCCTAGCCACGGCAACCCTACTAAATAACACGGGACAGAGGGGCAGCTAGGGACAGAGGGGCTCTTCAGTCTCTGGCAGCAGCGCCGGGCAGGCGGGAGACTCCGGCAGCAGCGCCGGGCAGGCGGGAGACTCCGGCAGCAGCGCCGGACAGGCGGGAGACTCCGGCAGCAGCGCCGGACAGGCGTGAGACTCCGGCAGCAGCGCCTGACAGGCGGAGACTCCGGCAGCAGCGCCTGACAGGCGAGAGACTCTGGCAGCAGCGGAGAAGAGGAAGGCTCTGGCAGATCCTGGCTGACTGGCGGATCTGGAAGAGTCTGGCTGACTGGCAGATCTGGAAGAGTCTGGTTGACTGGCAGATCTGGAAGAGTATGGTTGACTAGCAGATCTGGAAGAGTCTGGTTGGCTGGCAGATCTGGAAGAGTCTGGTTGACTGGCAGATCTGGAAGAGTCTGGTTGACTGGCAGATCTGGAAGAGTCTGGCTGACTGGCAGATCTGGAAGAGTCTGGCTGATTGGCAGATCTGGAAGGGTCTGGCTGACTGGCAGATCTGGAAGAGTCTGGTTGACTGGCAGATCTGGAAGAGTCTGGCTGACTGGCGGATCTGGAAGAGTCTGGCTGACAGGCAGATCTGGAAGAGTCTGGTTGACTGGCAGATCTGGAAGAGTCTGGTTGACTAGCAGATCTGGAAGAGTCTGGTTGACTGGCAGATCTGAAAGAGTCTGGCTGGCTGGCAGATCTGGAAGAGTCTGGTTGACTGGCAGATCTGGAAGAGTCTGGTTGACTGGCAGATCTGGAAGAGTTTGGCTGATTGGCAGATTCTGAAGGGTCTGGCTGACTGGCAGATCTGGAAGAGTCTGGTTGACTGGCAGATCTGGAAGAGTCTGGCTGACTGGCGGATCTGGAAGAGTCTGGCTGACTGGCGGATCCTGGCAGACTGACGGCTCTGGCTGCTCCATGCTGACTGGTGGCTCTGGCTGCTCCATGCTGACTGGCGGCTCTGGCTGCTCCATGCTGACTGGCGGCTCCATGCTGACTGGCGGCTCTGGCTGCTCCATACAGACTGACAGCTCTGGTGGCTTCTTGCAGACTGGCAGCTCTGGCGGCTTCTTGCAGACTGACAGCTCTGGCGGCTTCTTGCAGACTGTCAGCTCTGGCAGCTCCTTGCAGACTGGCAGCTCCTTGCAGACTGGCAGCTCCTTGCAGACTGGCAGCTCCTTGCAGACTGGCAGCTCCTTGTAGACTGTTAGGAGACTCCGGCAGCGCAGGAGAGGAGAAAGGCTCCGGCAGCGCTGGAGAGGCGAGAGGCTCCGGCAGCGCAGGAGAGGAGGAAGGCTCGGGCAGCGCTGAACAAGCGGGAGACTCCGGCAGCGCAGGAGAGGAGAAAGGCTCCGGTAGCGCTGGGGAGGCGACGCGCACTGTAGGCCTGATGCGTGGTGCTGGCACTGGTGGTACTGGGCCGAGGATATGCACAGGAAGCCTGGTGCGGAGAGCTGCCACCGGAGGACTGATGTGTGGAGGAGGCACTGGATAGACCGGACCGTGCAGGCGCACTGGTGCTCTTGAGCACCGAGTCTGCCCAACCTTACCTGGCTCGATGCCCACTCTAGCCCGGCCAATACGAGGAGCTGGTATGTACCGCACCGGGCTATGCACCCACACTGGAGACACCGTGCGCTCCACAGCATAACACGGTGCCTGCCCGGTCTCTTTAGCCCCCCGGTAAGCACAAGAAGTTTGCGCAGGTCTCCTACCTGGCGTAGCCCTACTCCCTGTGAGCCCCCCCAAGAAATTTTTGGGGCTGACTCTCGGGCTTCGTTCCGCGCCGTGCTTGCTTCGCCATCTCCATTCTCCTATAACCCTCTTCGCACCGCTCCTGTCACGCCCTGGTCGAAATATATTATATTTATCTTCATTTATTTGGTCAGGCCAGGGTGTGACATGGGTTATTGTGGTGTGGTTTTGTCTTGGGGTTTTTGTGGGGCGTATAGTATTAGTCTATGGCTGCCTGAGGCGGTTCTCAATCAGAGTCAGGTGATTATCGTTGTCTCTGATTGGGAACCATATTTAGGCAGCCATATTCTTTTGAGTGTTTTCGTGGGTGATTGTTCCTGTCTCTGTGTCTTCACCAGATAGGACTGTTTAGGTTTTCACGTTTCAGTTTGTTGTTTTTGTATTGTTCGTGTTTTTTTCATTCTTCAATAAATATGTCACAAAAGTAACACGCTGCATTTTGGTCCGCTCCTCCTTCAACAGACGAAAGCTGTTACAGCTCCAGTGAATCCCAGATGGCTCCGGCACTCTCCCTGGGTTTTTTCCTCTATTTCCTCCCAAGTAGTGTAGTCCCGATATTGTTGCTCCTGCTGCCGCTGTTACTTCTCCTCATACCAGCGCCTCTCAGCTCTCACCGCCTCCAGTTCTTCTTTGGGGCGGCGATATTCTCCAGGCTGATCCCAGGGTCCTTCTCCAAACAATTGCCCTCCCATGTCCATCCCTCCATTTGTTCCCAATCAGAGACAATGACTAACACCTGCCTCTGATTGAGAACCATATCAGGGCCGACATAGAAATAGACAAACAAGACATCCAACATAGAATGCCCACCCAGATCACACCCTGACCAACCAAAACATAGAAACATACAAAAAAAACTATGGTCAGGGTGTGACAGGGAGCAAGGTAGGAAGGGAGGAAGAACAATGGGAAATAAAGTAGGAGGGAAAATACTGGAAGAAATTAGTCAGCAATAGAGACAAGGTCTTGAGCAAAAGATGGAGCAAAGTTTGTAGAGAGGGAGTGGTAGACTAGGAGAGAGGGAGTGGTAGACTGGGAGAGAGGGAGTGGTAGACTGGGTGAGAGGGAGTAGTAGACTGGGAGAGAGGTGGTGGTAGACTGGGAGAGAGGGAGTGGTAGACTAGGAGAGAGGGAGTGGTAGACTAGGAGAGAGGGAGTGGTAGACTGGGAGAGAGGGAGTGGTAGACTGGGAGAGAGGAAGTGGTAGACTGGGAGAGAGGGAGTGGTAGACTGGGAGAGAGGGAGTGGTAGACTGGGAGAGAGGGAGTGGTAGACTAGGAGAAGAGAGGGAGTGGTAGACTAGGAGAGAGGGAGTGGTAGACTAGGAGAGAGGGAGTGGTAGACTGCAAGAGAGGGAGTGGTAGACTGGGAGAGAGGGAGTGGTAGACTGGGAGAGAGGGAGTGGTAGACTGGGAGAGAGGGAGTGGTAGACTGTGACAGAGGGAGTGGTAGACTGTGAGAGAGGGAGTGGTAGACTGGGAGAGAGGGAGTGGTAGACTGGGAGAGAGGGAGTGGTAGACTGGGAGAGAGGGAGTGGTAGACTGGGAGAGAGGGAGTGGTAGACTAGGAGAGAGGGAGTGGTAGACTGGGAGAGAGGGAGTGGTAGACTGGGAGAGGGGGAGTGGTAGACTGTGACAGAGGGAGTGGTAGACTGGGAGAGAGGGAGTGGTAGACTGGGAGAGAGGGAGTGGTAGACTGGGAGTGAGGGAGTGGTAGACTGGGAGAGAGGGAGTGGTATACTAGGAGAGAGGGAGTGGTAGACTAGGAGAGAGGGAGTGGTAGACCGGAAGAGACAGAAATGTAGCCTGGGAGAGAGAGAGTCGTATTCTGGGAGAGGATATTATAGGGGGTTAGTGTAGGGTTAATGGTGTGATGTTGGGGTTGGATGGGTAGTCAGCGGGTTATTGTAGGGTTATTGGTGTGAAGCCGGGGTTAGACATAGCTGGTTTAATTGAGGCTTCAGCAGGGAGGAGGCAGCAGGGTAGTTAGTGCTAATGTAATATCAATACACATCTCGAGTGCTGCAGACCACTGCACTGTGAGCCTTATCAGTCAACAAGTCCCAAAGACACTGTGTGCGTGTGTGTGTGTGTGTGTGTGTGTGTGTGTGTGTGTGTGTGTGTGTGTGTGTGTGTGTGTGTGTGTGTGTGTGTGTGTGTGTGTGTGTGTGTGTGTGTGTGTGTGTGTGTGTGTGTGTGTGTGTGTGTGTGTGTGTGTGTGTGTGTGTGAGTGTGTGTGTGTGTGTGTGTGTGTGTGTGTGTGTGTGTGTGTGTGTGTGTGTGTGTGTGTGTGTGTGTGTGTGTGAGGCCATGAAGGACAGTATGTGTACGCAGAACAGAATGATTAAAATTAACAAAGACAGCTTTGTGTTAAATTAATAGCAGGCTTTCACATCACATATAACTTGGCATTACCAGTGTTGAATTATACATTTTTTGTTAATCTAATTCATCCAATTGCAAAGAGCTTGAGTGAGTATGTATACTGTCTCAATAAGTGAGTGTGTCTCAATTTAGTTTTTCTCTGTGATTGTCAAACATGGAAATTGTCAAGCATAGGTGTAATAGGTGGCAGGGAAGTCAGGCGCAGGAGAGTCAAACTGAGTGTAAAATGGAGTCTTTTAATAAAGTTCCAAGAGTATGCTCCATAACAATAAATGTACAAACAAACCAAACATGGGTACGAGGACCCGACGCGCACCTGTACCAGAATCACGCTACACTGACAATAAAACAATCTCTGACAAAGACATGAGGGGAAACAGAGGGTTAAATACACAACAGGTAGTGAATGGGATTGAAAACAGGTGTGTGGGAAGACAAGACAAAACCAATGGAAAATGAAAAAAGGATCAATGATGGCTAGAAGACCGGTGACGTCGAACGCCGAGCACCGCCCGAACAAGGAGAGGCAACGACTTCGGTAGAAGTCGTGACAGAAATGAGATCCGACTTTATATTTTTTTTAACCTTTATTTAACTGTGCAAGTCAGTGAAGATCAAATTCTTATTTACAATGATGGAATACCAGGGAACAGTGCTAGACTGGTCAGACTCTGGATAGACTCTGGTTAGACTGGTTATACTCTGGTTATACTCTGGTAAGACTGGTTAAACTCTGGTTATACTCTGGATAGACTCTGGTTATACTCTGGTTATACTCTGGTAAGACTGGTTATACTCTGGTTATACTCTGGTAAGACTGGTTATACTCTGGTTATACTCTGGTAAGACCGGTTATACTCTGGTTATACTCTGGTTAGACTGGTTATACTCTGGTTAGACTGGTTATACTCTGGTTAGACTGGTTATACTCTGGATAGACTCTGGTTATACTCTGGTTAGACTGGTTATACTCTGGTTAGACTGGTTATACTCTGGTTAGACTGGTTAGACTCTGGTTAGACTGGTTAGACTCTGGTTAGACTGGTTATACTCTGGTTATACTCTGGTTAGACTGGTTAAACTCTGGTTAGACTGGTTAGACTCTGGTTAGACTGGTAAGACTCTGGTTAGACTGGTTAAACTCTGGTTAGACTCTGGTTCGACTGGTTATACTCTGGTTATACTCTGGTAAGACTGGTTATACTCTGGTTATAATCTGGTTATACTCTGGTTAGACTGGTTAAACTCTGGTTAGACTCTGGTTAGACTGGTAAGACTCTGGTTAGACTGGTTATACTCTGGTTAGACTGGTTATACTCTGGTTATACTCTGGATAGACTCTGGTTATACTCTGGTTAGACTGGTTAAACTCTGGTTAGACTCTGGTTAGACTGGCAAGACTCTGGTTAGACTGGTTATACTCTGGTTAGACTGGTTAAACTCTGGTTAGACTCTGGTTAGACTGGTAAGACTCTGGTTAGACTGGTTATACTCTGGTTAGACTGGTTAAACTCTGGTTAGACTGGTTAGACTCTGGTTAGACTGGTAAGACTCTGGTTAGACTGGTTATACTCTGGTTAGACAGGTTATACTCTGGTTAGACTCTGGTTAGACTGGTAAGACTCTGGTTAGACTGGTTATACTCTGGATAGACTCTGGTTATACTCTGGTTAGACTGGTTAAACTCTGGTTATACTCTGCTTAGACTGGTTAAACTCTGGTTAGACTCTGGTAAGACTGGCTATACTCTGGTTATACTCTGGATAGACTCTGGTTAGACTGGTTATACTCTGGTTAGACTGGTTATACTCTGGTAAGACTGGTTATACTCTGGTTATACTCTGGTAAGACTGGTTATACTCTGGTTATACTCTGGTTAGACTGGTTATACTCTGGTTAGACTGGTTATACTCTGGTTAGACTGGTTATACTCTGGATAGACTCTGGTTATACTCTGGTTAGACTGGTTATACTCTGGTTAGACTGGTTATACTCTGGTTAGACTGGTTAGACTCTGGTTAGACTGGTTAGACTCTGGTTAGACTGGTTATACTCTGGTTATACTCTGGTTAGACTGGTTAAACTCTGGTTAGACTGGTTAGACTCTGGTTAGACTGGTAAGACTCTGGTTAGACTGGTTAAACTCTGGTTAGACTCTGGTTCGACTGGTTATACTCTGGTTATACTCTGGTAAGACTGGTTATACTCTGGTTATAATCTGGTTATACTCTGGTTAGACTGGTTAAACTCTGGTTAGACTCTGGTTAGACTGGTAAGACTCTGGTTAGACTGGTTATACTCTGGTTAGACTGGTTATACTCTGGTTATACTCTGGATAGACTCTGGTTATACTCTGGTTAGACTGGTTAAACTCTGGTTAGACTCTGGTTAGACTGGCAAGACTCTGGTTAGACTGGTTATACTCTGGTTAGACTGGTTAAACTCTGGTTAGACTCTGGTTAGACTGGTAAGACTCTGGTTAGACTGGTTATACTCTGGTTATACTCTGGTTAGACTGGTTAAACTCTGGTTAGACTGGTTAGACTCTGGTTAGACTGGTAAGACTCTGGTTAGACTGGTTATACTCTGGTTAGACAGGTTATACTCTGGTTAGACTCTGGTTAGACTGGTAAGACTCTGGTTAGACTGGTTATACTCTGGTTAGACTGGTTATACTCTGGTTAGACTGGTTAAACTCTGGTTAGACTCTGGTTCGACTGGTTATATTCTGGTTATACTCTGGTAAGACTGGTTATACTCTGGTTATACTCTGGATAGACTCTGGTTATACTCTGGTTAGACTGGTTAAACTCTGGTTATACTCTGGTTAGACTGGTTAAACTCTGGTTAGACTCTGGTTAGACTGGTAAGACTCTGGTTAGACTGGTTAAACTCTGGTTAGACTCTGGTTAGATTGGTTAGACTTTGGTTATATTCTGGTTAGGCTGGTTATACTCTGGTTAGACTCTGGTTAGACTGGTAAGACTCTGTTTAGACTGGTTAAACTCTGGGTCAACTCTGGTTAGATTGGTTAGACTTTGGTTATATTCTGGTTAGGCTGGTTATACTCTGGTTAGATTGGTTAGACTTTGGTTACATTCTGGTTAGACTGGTTATACTTTGGTTATACTCTGGTTAGATTGGTTAGACATTGGTTATATTCTGTTTAGACTGGTTAGACTTGGGTTAGACTGGTTAGACTCTGGTTAGACTGGTTATACTCTGGTTAGACTGGCTATACTCTGGTTATACTCTGGTTATACTCTGGTTATACTGAGTAGACTCTAGTTAGACTCTTATTAGACTCTGGTTAGACTTGTTAGACTCTGGTTAGACTGGTTACACTCTGGTTAGACTTGGGTTAGACTGGTTACACTCTGGTTAGACTCTGGTTAGACTGGTTACACTCTGGTTAGACTCGGGTTAGACTGGTTACACTCCGGTTAGACTTTGGTTAGACTCTGGTTAGACTGGTTACACTCTGGTTAGACTCAGGTTAGACTGGTTACACTCCGGTTAGACTTTGGTTAGACTGGTTACACTCTGGTTAGACTGGTTACACTCTGGTTAGGCTGGTTACACTCTGGTTATACTCTGGTTATACTAGTTACACTCTGGTTAGACTGGTTACACTCTGGTTAGGCTGGTTACACTCTGGTTATACTCTGGTTATACTAGTTACACTCTGGTTATACTAGTTACACTCTGGTTAGACTGGTTAGACTGGTTACAATCTGGTTATACTCTGGTTAGACTGGTTACACTCTGGTTAGACTGGTTACACTCTGGTTAGGCTGGTTACACTCTGGTTATACTCTGGTTATACTAGTTACACTCTGGTTAGACTGGTTATACTCTGGTTAGACTGGTTACACTCTGGTTAGACTGGTTATACTCTGGTTATACTAGTTACACTCTGGTTAGACTGGTTATACTCTGGTTATACTAGTTACACTCTGGTTAGACTGGTTACACTCTGGTTATACTCTGGTTAGACTTTGGTTATACTCTGGTTAGACTGGTTACACTCTGGTTATACTCTGGTTAGACTTTGGTTAGACTTTGGTTAGACTGGTTAGACTCTGTTTAGACTGGTTCAACTCTGGGTCAACTCTGGTTAGATTGATTAGACTTTGGTTATATTCTGGTTAGGCTGGTTATACTCTGGTTAGACTTTGGTTAGACTCTGGTTAGACTGGTTAGACTCTGGTTAGACTGGTTATACTCTGGTTAGACTGGTTACACTCTGGTTAGAGTGGTTATACTCTGGTTAGACTGGTTACACTCTGGTTAGACTGGTTATACTCTGGTTAGACTGGTTACACTCTG
>NW_027008521.1:65032-85032 GCF_036934945.1 Oncorhynchus masou masou
CAATGGGTCTGAATACTGTCCGAAGGCATTGTGTATTTGTCAAAACATTTTGAACACCTACTCATTCAAGGGTTTTTCTTTATTTTGACTGTTTTCTACCTTGTAGAATAATTCTGAAGACATCAAAACAATGAAAAACACATATGGAATCATGTAGCAACCAAAAAAGTGTTAAACAAATCGAAATATATTATATATTTGAGATTCTTCAAATAGCCACTTCTTTGCCTTGATGACAGCTTCGCACACTCTTAGCATTCTCTCAACCAGGTTCATGGGGTAGTCACCTGTAATGCATTTAAATGAAAGGGTGTGCCTTGTTTAAAGTTAATTTGTGGAATTGCTTTCCTTAATGTGTTTGAGCCAATCAGTTGTGTTGTAACACGGTAGGGGTGATATATAGAAGATAGCCCTATTTGGTAAAAGACAAAGTCCATATTATGGCAAGAACAGCTCAAATAAGCAAAGAGAAACAACAGTCCATCATTACTTTAAAAAATAAAGGTCAGTCAATCCGTAAAATATCAAGAACTGTGAAAGTTTCTTTAAGTGCATTCGCAAAAACTATCAAGCACTATGATGAAACTGGCTCTAATGAGGCCCGCCACAGGAAAGAAAGAGTTACATCTGCCTCAGAGGATAAGTTCATTAGAGTTACCAGCCTCAGAAATTGCAGCCCAAATAAATGCTTCACAGAGTTCAAGTAACAGACAAATCTCAACATCAACTGTTCAGAGTTGAGTAGGTGTTCTGAAACATTTTACTGATACTGTACATCTACACTACCATTCAACATGTTGGGGTCACTTAGAAATGTCCTTGTTTTTGAAAGAAAAGAAAAACATTTTCCCCATCAAATTGATCAAAAATACATTGTAGCATTGTTAATGTTGTAAATGACTATTGTAGCTGGAAACTGCTGATTCTTTAAAGGGATTATCTACATGCTGTAGGCGTACAAATGCCCATTATCAGCATCCATCACTTCTGTGTCCAAATGGCACGGTGTGTTAGCTAATCCAAGTTTATAATTTTAAAAGGCTAATTGATCATTAGAAAACCCTTTTGCAATTATGTTAGCACAGCTGAAATATGTTGTGTTGATTAAAGAAGCAATAAAACTGGTCTTCTTTAGACTAGTTGAGTATCTGGAGCATCAGCGTTTGTGGATTTGATTACAGGCTCAAAATTGCCAGAAACAAAGACTTTCTTCTGAAACTTGTCAGTCTATTCTTGTTCTGAGAAATGAAGGCTATTCCATGCGAGGAATTGGCAAGAAACTGAAGATCTCGTACAATGCTGTGTACTACTGCCTTCACAGAACCGTGCAAACTGGCCCTAACCAGAATAGAAGGAGGAGTGGGAGGCCCCGGAATCAAGGCACAAGGCGAGACCCAAATGCAGACACAGGAGACAGATGGTTGGAGTCTTACAATGTTTACTAATCCAAAAGGGTAGACAAGAGAATGGTTGTGGACAGGCAAAAAGGTCAGAGTCCTGGAGATACAAAGTGGCAGACAGGCTCGAGGTCAAGGCAGGCAGAATGGTCAGGCAGGTGGGTACAAAGTCCAGGCAAGGGTCAAAACCGACTAGAAAAAGGAGAATGCAAAAAAGCAGGAGAACGGGAAAACCGCTGGTTGACTTGGAAACATACAAGATGAACTGACACAGAGAGACAGGAAACACAGGGATAAATACACTGGTACAGAGAGACAGGAAACACAGGGATAAATACACTGGTACAGAGAGACAGGAAACACAGGGATAAATACACTGGGGAAAACAAGCAACACCTGGAGGGGGTGGAGACAATAACGAGGACAGATGAAACTGATCAGGGTGTGACACCCGGTGCACAACTGAGCAAGTGGACAAGTAAATTGGAGTGTCTAGTTTGAGAAACAGATGTCTCACAAGTCCTCAACTGGCAACTTAAAAATAGTACCCGCAAAACACCAGTCTCAATGTCAACAGTGAAGAGGCGACTCCGGGATGCTGGCCTTCTAGGCAGAGTTGCAAAGAAAAATCCATATCTCAGACAAGCCAATAAAAAGAAAAGATTAAGATTGGCAAAGGAACACAGACACTGGACAGATGAACTCAGTGACTTTCAATGTGGTACAGTAAAGTCAGTTTATCAATTGTCTGCCCTGCTAGAGCCGTAAGTGCTGTTATTGTGAAGTGGAAATGTCTCGGAACAACAATAGCTCAGCGGCAAAGTGGTAGGCTACACAAACGGTACCGCCCAGTGCTGAAGTGGTAGGCCACACAAAAGGTACCGCCCAGTGCTGAAGTGGGAGGCCACACAAACGGTACCGCCCAGTGCTGAAGTGGTAGGCCACACAAACGGTACCGCCCAGTGCTGAATTGGTAGGAAACACAAACGGTACCGCCCAGTGCTGAAGTGGTAGGCCACACAAACGGTACCGCCCAGTGCTGAAGTGGTAGGCCACACAAACGGTTCCGCCCAGTGCTGAAGTGGTAGACCACACAAACGGTACCGCCCAGTGCTGAAGTGGTAGGCCACACAAACGGTACCGCCCAGTGCTGAAGTGGTAGGCCACACAAACGGTACCGCCCAGTGCTGAAGTGGTAGGCCACACAAACGGTACCGCCCAGTGCTGAAGTGGTAGGCCACACAAACGGTACCACCCAGTGCTGAAGTGGTAGGCCACACAAACGGTACCACCCAGTGCTGAAGTGGTAGGCCACACAAACGGCCCAGTGCTGAAGTGGTAGGCCACACAAACGGCCCAGTGCTGAAGTGGTAGGCCACACAAACGGTACCGCCCAGTGCTGAAGTGGTAGGCCACACAAACGGTACCGCCCAGTGCTGAAGTGGTAGGCCACACAAACGGTACCGCCCAGTGCTGAAGTGGTAGGCCACACAAACGGTAACGCCCAGTGCTGAAGTGGTAGGCCACACAAACGGCCCAGTGCTGAAGTGGTAGGCCACACAAACGGCCCAGTGCTGAAGTGGTAGGCCACACAAACGGTACCGCCCAGTGCTGAAGTGGTAGGCCACACAAACGGTACCTCCCAGTGCTGAAGTGGTAGGCCACACAAAAGGTACCGCCCAGTGCTGAAGTGGTAGGCCACACAAACGGTACCGCCCAGCGCTGAAGTGGTAGGCCACACAAACGGTACCGCCCAGCGCTGAAGTGGTAGGCCACACAAACGGTACCGCCCAGCGCTGAAGTGGTAGGCCACACAAACGGTACCGCCCAGCGCTGAAGTGGTAGGCCACACAAACGGTACCGCCCAGCGCTGAAGTGGTAGGCCACACAAACGGTACCGCCCTGTGCTGAAGTGGTAGGCCACACAAACGGTACCGCCCAGCGCTGAAGTGGTAGGCCACACAAACGGTACCGCCCAGCGCTGAAGTGGTAGGCCACACAAACGGTACCGCCCAGCGCTGAAGTGGTAGGCCACACAAACGGTACCGCCAAGCGCTGAAGTGGTAGGCCACACAAACGGTACCGCCCAGCGCTGAAGTGGTAGGCCGCACAAACGGTACCGCCCAGCGCTGAAGTGGTAGGCCACACAAACGGTACCGCCCAGCGCTGAAGTGGTAGGCCGCACAAACGGTACCGCCCAGCGCTGAAGTGGTAGGCCACACAAACGGTACCGCCCAGCGCTGAAGTGGTAGGCCACACAAACGGTACCGCCCAGCGCTGAAGTGGTAGGCCACACAATCGGTACCGCCAAGCGCTGAAGTGGTAGGCCACACAAACGGTACCGCCCAGCGCTGAAGTGGTAGGCCACACAAACGGTACCGCCCAGCGCTGAAGTGGTAGGCCACACAAACGGTACCGCCCAGCGCTGAAGTGGTAGGCCACACAAACGGTACCGCCCAGCGCTGAAGTGGTAGGCCACACAAACGGTACCGCCCAGCGCTGAAGTGGTAGGCCACACAAACGGTACCGCCCAGCGCTGAAGTGGTAGGCCACACAAACGGTACCGCCAAGCGCTGAAGTGGTAGGCCACACAAACGGTACCGCCCAGCGCTGAAGTGGTAGGCCGCACAAACGGTACCGCCCAGCGCTGAAGTGGTAGGCCACACAAACGGTACCGCCCAGCGCTGAAGTGGTAGGCCACACAAACGGTACCGCCCAGCGCTGAAGTGGTAGGCCACACAAACGGTACCGCCCAGCGCTGAAGTGGTAGGCCACACAAACGGTACCGCCCAGCGCTGAAGTGGTAGGCCACACAAACGGTACCGCCCAGCGCTGAAGTGGTAGGCCACACAATCGGTACCGCCAAGCGCTGAAGTGGTAGGCCACACAAACGGTACCGCCCAGCGCTGAAGTGGTAGGCCACACAAACGGTACCGCCCAGCGCTGAAGTGGTAGGCCACACAAACGGTACCGCCCAGCGCTGAAGTGGTAGGCCACACAAACGGCCCAGAGCTGAAGTGCGTAGCTCGTAAAAAATCATCTATCCTCAGTTGCAACTGACTGACTTCCAAACTGACTCTGGAAGCAAAGTCAACACAATAACTGTTTGTCAGGAGCTTCCTTAAATGGGTTTCTATATCCGAGCAGTTGCACACAAGTCTAAGATCACCATGCCCAATGCCAAGCGTCGGTTGGAGTGGTGTAAAGCTCGCCGCCATTGGACTTTGGAGCAGTGGAACGCGTTCTCTAGAGTGATGAATCACACTTCACCATCTGACAATCCGACGGACGAATCTGTGTCACGACTTCTACCGAAGTCGTTGCCTCTCCTTGTTCAGGCGGTGCTCGGCGTTCGACGTCACCGGTCTTCTAGCCATCATTGATCCTTTTTTCCTTTCTCCTGCGCCTGACTTCCCGCCACCTATTACACCTATGCTAGACAATCTGGGTTTGGAGAATGCCAGGAGAACGATACTTGCCCCACTGCATTGTGCCAACTTGTAAAGTCACTGAGCGATACAGTGTACTGTGTGAATATTTATATATATATATATGTATATATACAGTATATACAGTGTACTGTGTGTACTTGTCACGGTTTTCTGTAGGAAAGGAGAGTCAGACCAAAATGCAGCGTTGCTATTGCGATCCATGTTTAATGAAAACAAAGTGAACACGAATCAAATACAAACAAACAATAAACGTAATATGAAAACCGAAACAGCCTAACACTGGTGCTAAGTAACACACGACAGAAAAAGGACATAAGGACAATCACCCACAAAACCCAACACCAAACAGGCTACCAAAATATGGTTCCCAATCAGAGACAATGACTAACACCTGCATCTGATAAAGAACCATATCAGATCAAACACAGAAACAGACAAACTAGACACACAACATAGAATGCCCACTCAGATCACACCCTGACCAAACAAAACATATAACCATACAAAGCAAACTATGGTCAGGGTGTGACAATACCCCCCCCCCCCCAAGGTGCGGACTCCGGCCGCAAAACCTGAACCTATTGGGGAGGGTCTGGGTGGGCATTCGTCTGCGGTGGCGGCCCTGGTGCTGGACGTGGCCCCCACTTCACCATAGTCTTAGTCCGCCACCTTGTCCGCTTCCTTGGCCTAACTACGGCGACCCTACTACATAACCCCACTGGACTGAGGAGCAGCTCGGGACAGAGGGGCTCTTCAGACTCCGGGAGCAGCGCCGGACAGGAGGGAGACACCGGCAGCAGCACCGGACAGGCGGGAGATTAATGCAGCAGCGCCGGACAGGCGGGTGACTCCGGCAGCACTGGAGAGGCGGGAGGCTCTGGCGCCTCTGGGCTGAGGGGCTCTGGCGGATCCTGGCAGACTGGCGGATCTGGAAGTTCCCGGCTGACTGGCGGATCTGGAAGAGTCTGGCTGACTGGCGGATCCTGGCAGACTGGCGGCTCTGGCTGCTCCATGCTGACTGGCGGCTCTGGCTGCTCCATGCTGACTGGCGGCTCTGGCTGCTCCATACTGACTGACGGCTCTGGCTGCTCCATGCTGATTGACGGCTCTGGCTGCTCCATGCAGACTGGCAGCTCTGGCAGCTCCTTGCAGACTGGCAGCTCCTTGCAGACTGACAGCTCTGGCTGCTTCATGCAGACTGGCAGCTCTGGCTGCTCCATGCAGACTGACATCTCTGGCTGCTCCATGCAGACTGGCAGCTCTGGCCATGCGGGAGACTCCGGCAGCACTGAGGAAGGCTCTGGCAGCGCTAAACAGGCGGGAGACTCCGGCAGCGCAGGAGAGGAGTAAGGCTCTGGCAGCGCTGGAGAGGCGAGGCGCACTGTAGGCCTGGTGCGTGGTGCTGGCACTGGTGGTACTTGGGCCGGGGACACGCACAGGAAGCCTGGTGCGGCGAGCTGCCACCGGAGGGCTGGTGCGTGGAGGTGGTACTGGGTAGACCGGACCGTGCAGGCGCACTGGAGCTCTTGAGCACCGAGCCTGCCCAACCTTACCTGGTTGAATACTCCCGGTCACTCTGCCAGTGCGGCAAGGTGGAATAGCCCGCACTGGGCTATGCAGGCGAACCGGGGACACCGTGCGCAAGGCTGGTGCCATGTAAGCCGGCCCAAGGAGACGCACTTGGGACCAGATGCGTAGAGCCGGCTTCATGGCATTTGGCTTGACGCTCACTCTAGCCCGGCCGATACGCGAAACTGGAATATACCGCACCGGGCTATGCACCCGCACTGGCGACACCGTGCGCATCACAGCATAACACGGTGCCTGCCCGGTCTCTCTAGCCCCCGGTAACCACAGGAAGTTGACGCAGGTCTCCTACCCCGCTTCGCCATACTTCCTGTGAGCCCCCCCAATAGTCTCGGGCTTCCATCCGCGTCGCCGTGCTGCCTCCTCATACCAGCGCCTCTCTGCTTTCTCCGCCTCCAGTTCTTCTTTGGGGCGACGATATTCTCCAGGCTGTACCCAGGGTCCTTTACCATCGAGTTCGTCCTCCCATGTCCATTCCTCTTTGAGCTGCACCTTGGGGAGGCTACACTCCCCTTGTTTAGCCGAGGGTCCTCTCCCGTCGACGATTTCTTCCCAGGTCCAGAAGTCCTTATTACGCTGCTCCTGCTGCTGTTGTGGTGGGTGATTCTGTCACGGTTTTCTATAGGTGAAAGAGAGTCAGACCAAAATGCGGCGTGGATATTACGATCCATGTTGAATGAAAACTGAAGAAACACGAATCAATACAAAAAACAATAAACGTAACGAAAACCGAAACAGCCTAATACTGGTGCAAACTAACACACGACAGACCTAAGGACAGGAAAAGGAACAATCACCCACGAAACCCAACACCAAACAGGCTACCTAAATATGGTTCCCAATCAGAGGCAATGACTAACACCTGCCATTGATTGAGAACCATATTAGGCCAAACACAGAAACAGACAAACTAGACACACAACATAGAATAGCCACTCAGACATACAAAGCAAACGATGGTCAGGGTGTGACAGGTACAACAATAATGCCACGTCTTTTAAACTGGCAACTTCTCATTGCATATAAATCTAAATATAATTTTAGAAATATGGATCCAAAGCATAGCAGACAGGAATTCCTCACCTTGTAGACATGCTGGTTCTAAAGGGATTGACAAACCTGGTGATATGCTGGTTCTAAAGGGATTAACAAACCTGGTGATATGCTGGTTCTAAAGAGATTAACAAACCTGATGATATGCTGGTTCTAAATCCTAAAGGATTAACACACATAGGGTCTCGATCTAGTTATATTATATATTATATATTATATATACATCAGGGTATTATATAGTCTAGTTACTGTATAATACTACAGGTCAGGGTATTATATAGTCTAGTTACTGTATAATACTACAGGTCAGGGTATAATATAGTCTAGTTACTCTATAATACTACAGGTCAGGGTATTATCCTCTTGAACTATGGGGGCGCAATTTCATTTTTGGATGAAAAACGTTTCCGTTTTAAACAAGATATTTTGTCACAAAAAGATGCTCGACTATGCATATAATTGATAGCTTTGGAAAGAAAACACTCTGAATTTTCCAGAACTGCAAAGATATTGTCTGTGGGTGCCCTAGAACGTGAGCTACAGGCAAAACCAAGATGAAACGGCATCCAGGAAATGAGCAGGATTTTTGAGGCTCTGTTTTCCATTGTCTCCTTATATGGCTGTGAATGCGAGAGGAATGAGCCTGCCCTATCTATAGTTTCCCCAAGGTGTCTGCAGCATTGTGACGTATTTGTAGGCATATCATTGGAAGATTGACCATAGGAGACTACATTTTCCAGGTGTCCGCCCGGTGTCCTCCGTCGAAATTGGTGCTTCATTTTCAGCTGCTGGTATTTTTCCATGGGATTCTGAGGGGAAAGCAGGCTTCCACGAACGGCATATCAATGAAGAGATATGTGAAAAAACACCTTGAGGATTGATTCTAAACAACGTTTGCCATGTTTCGGTCGATATTATGGAGTTAATTCGGAAAAAGTTTGACGTTTTGGTGACTGAATTTTCGGTTCGTTTCGGTAGCCAAATGTGATGTACAAAACGGAGCGATTTCTCCTACACAAAGATTCTTTCAGGAAAAACTGAACATTTGCTATGTAACTGAGAGTCTCCTCATTGAAAACATCCGAAGCTCTTCAAAGGTAAATGATTTTATTTATTTGGTTATCTGTTTTTTGTGAAAATGTTGCGTGCTAAATGCTACTCAAAATGCTAAGCTAGCTTAGCATACTCTTACACAAATTAGTGATTTGCTATAGTTCAAAAGCATATTTTGAAAATCTGAGATGACAGTGTTGTTAAGAAAAGGCTAAGCTTGAGAGCAGGCATATTATTTTCATTTCATTTGCGATTTTCAGAAATCGTTAATGTTGCGTTATGCTAATGAGCCTGAGGCTGTATTCACGATCCCGGATCCGGGATGGGTAGTATCAAGAGGTTTATAGTCTAGTTACTGTATAATACCACAGGTCAGGGTATAATATAGGTATTATATAGTCTAGTTACTGTATAATACCACAGGTCAGGGTATAATATAGTCTAGTTACTGTATAATACTACAGGTCAGGGTATAATATAGGTATTATATAGTCTAGTTACTGTATAATACTACAGGTCAGGGTATAATATAGTATTATATAGTCTAGTTACTGTATAATACTACAGGTCAGGGTATAATATTGGTATTATATAGTCTAGTTACTGTATAATACCACAGGTCAGTGTAACAGTCTTCATGCGGTGAAAGAGAGTCGGAACAAAATGCAACGTGTAGATTGCGATCCATGTTTAATGAACAAATGTAAACACGAATCAATACAAATACTACAAAACAAAGAACGTAATGAACGTAACGAAAACCGAAACAGCCTATACTTGTGTAAACTAACACAGAGACAGGAACAAGGACACTAAGGACAATCACCCACGAAACACACAAAGAATATGCCTGCCTAAATATGGTTCCCAATCAGAGACAACGATAATCACCTGACTCTGATTGAGAACCGCCTCAGGCAGCCATAAACTACGCTAGACATCCCACAAAACCCCAAGACAAAAACACACCACAATAACACATGTCACACCCTGGCCTGACCGAATAAATGAAGAATAAACATAATATATTTTGACCTGGGCGTGACAGTAAGGGTATAATATAGGTATTATATAGTCTAGTTACAGTATAATACCACAGGTCAGGGTATAATATAGTCTAGTTACTGTATAATACCACAGGTCAGGGTATAATATAGGTATTAAATAGTCTAGTTACTGTATAATACTACAGGTCAGGGTATAATATAGGTATTATATGTCTAGTTACTGTATAATACTACAGGTCAGGGTATAATATAGTCTAGTTACTGTATAATACCACAGGTCAGGGTATAATATAGGTATTATATAGTCTAGTTACTGTATAATACCACAGGTCAGGGTATAATATAGTCTAGTTACTGTATAATACCACAGGTCAGGGTATAATATAGTCTAGTTACTGTATAATACCACAGGTCAGGGTATAATATAGTCTAGTTACTGTATAATACCACAGGTCAGGGTATAATATAGGTATTATATAGTCTAGTTACTGTATAATACTACAGGTCAGGGTATAATATAGTCTAGTTACTGTATAATACCACAGGTCAGGGTATAATATAGTCTAGTTACTGTATAATACCACAGGTCAGGGTATAATATAGTCTAGTTACTGTATAATACCACAGGTCAGGGTATAATATAGGTATTATATAGTCTAGTTACTGTATAATACTACAGGTCAGGGTATAATATAGTCTAGTTACTGTATAATACCACAGGTCAGGGTATAATATGGTCTAGTTACTGTATAATACCACAGGTCAGGGTATAATATAGTCTAGTTACTGTATAATACCACAGGTCAGGGTATAATATAGGTATTATATAGTCTAGTTACTGTATAATACCACAGGTCAGGGTATAATATAGTCTAGTTACTGTATAATACCACAGGTCAGGGTATTATATAGTCTAGTTACTGTATAATACTACATGTCAGGGTATAATATAGGTATTATAAAGTTTTGTTACTATATAATACCACAGGTCAGGGTATAATCAAATCAAATCAAATCAAATTTTATTTGTCACATACACATGGTTAGCAGATGTTAATGCGAGTGTAGCGAAATGCTTGTGCTTCCAGTTTCGACAATGCAGTAATAACCAACAAGTAATCTAACTTACAATTCCAAAACTAATTTCTTATACACAGTGTAATGGGATAAAGAATATGGACATAAAGATATTACTGTATAAAACCACAGGTCAGGGTATTATATAGATATTACTGGTACTAGAGACAGAGATGGAGACCTGAGAGGAGTTGAGGGAGAACAGATATTACTGGTACTAGAGACAGAGATGGAGACCTGAGAGGAGTTGAGGGAGAGCAGATATTACTGGTACTAGAGACAGAGATGGAGACCTGAGAGGGGTTGATGGAGAACAGATATTACTGGTAGTAGAGACAGAGATGGAGACCTGAGAGGGGTTGAGGGAGAACAGATATTACTGGTACTAGAGACAGAGATGGAGACCTGAGAGGGGTTGAGGGAGAACAGATATTACTGGTACTAGAGACAGAGATGGAGACCTGAGAGGAGTTGAGGGAGAGCAGATATTACTGGTACTAGAGACAGAGATGGAGACCTGAGAGGGGTTGATGGAGAACAGATATTACTGGTAGTAGAGACAGAGATGGAGACCTGAGAGGGGTTGAGGGAGAACAGATATTACTGGTACTAGAGACAGAGATGGAGACCTGAGAGGGGTTGAGGGAGAACAGATATTACTGGTACTAGAGACAGAGATGGAGACCTGAGAGGGGTTGATGGAGAACAGATATTACTGGTACTAGAGACAGAGATGGAGACCTGAGAGGGGTTGAGGGAGAACAGATATTACTGGTACTAGAGACAGAGATGGAGACCTGAGAGGAGTTGAGGGAGAACAGATATTACTGGTACTAGAGACAGAGATGGAGACCTGAGAGGGGTTGAGGGAGAACAGATATTACTGGTACTAGAGACAGAGATGGAGACCTGAGAGGGGTTGAGGGAGAACAGATATTACTGGTACTAGAGACAGAGATGGAGACTAAAGAGGGGTTGAGGGAGAACAGATATTACTGGTACTAGAGACAAGATGGAGACCTGAGAGGGGTTGAGGGAGAACAGATATTACTGGTACTAGAGACAGAGATGGAGACCTGAGAGGGGTTGAGGGAGAACAGATATTACTGGTACTAGAGACAGAGATGGAGACCTGAGAGGGGTTGAGGGAGAACAGATATTACTGGTACTAGAGACAGAGATGGAGACCTGAGAGGGGTTGAGGGAGAACAGATATTACTGGTACTAGAGACAGAGATGGAGACCTGAGAGGGGTTGAGGGAGAACAGATATTACTGGTACTAGAGACAGAGATGGAGACCTGAGAGGGGTTGAGGGAGAACAGATATTACTGGTACTAGAGACAGAGATGGAGACCTGAGAGGGGTTGAGGGAGAACAGATATTACTGGTACTAGAGACAAGATGGAGACCTGAGAGGGGTTGAGGGAGAACAGATATTACTGGTACTAGAGAAAGAGATGGAGACCTGAGAGGGGTTGAGGGAGAACAGATATTACTGGTACTAGAGACAGAGATGGAGACCTGAGAGGGGTTGATGGAGAACAGATATTACTGGTACTAGAGACAGAGATGGAGACCTGAGAGGGGTTGAGGGAGAACAGATATTACCGGTACTAGAGAAAGAGATGGAGACCTGAGAGGGGTTGAGGGAGAACAGATATTACTGGTACTAGAGAAAGAGATGGAGACCTGAGAGGGGTTGAGGGAGAACAGATATTACTGGTACTAGAGACAGAGATGGAGACCTGAGAGGGGTTGATGGAGAACAGATATTACTGGTACTAGAGAAAGAGATGGAGACTAAAGAGGGGTTGAGGGAGAACAGATATTACTGGTACTAGAGACAAGATGGAGACTTGAGAGGGGTTGAGGGAGAACAGATATTACTGGTACTAGAGACAGAGATGGAGACCTGAGAGGGGTTGATGGAGAACAGATATTACTGGTACTAGAGAAAGAGATGGAGACTAAAGAGGGGTTGAGGGAGAACAGATATTACTGGTACTAGAGACAAGATGGAGACCTGAGAGGGGTTGAGGGAGAACAGATATTACTGGTACTAGAGACAAGATGGAGACCTGAGAGGGGTTGATGGAGAACAGATATTACTGGTACTAGAGACAGAGATGGAGAACTGAGAGGGGTTGAGGGAGAACAGATATTACTGGTAAGAGAGACAGAGATGGAGACCTGAGAGGGGTTGAGTGAGAACAGATATTACTGGTACTACAGACAGAGATGGAGACCTGAGAGGGGTTGAGGGAGAACAGATATTACTGGTACTAGAGACAGAGATGGAGACCTGAGAGGGGTTGAGGGAGAACGGATTTACTGGTACTAGAGACAGAGATGGAGACCTGAGAGGGGTTGAGGGAGAACAGATATTACTGGTACTAGAGACAGAGATGGAGACCTGAGAGGGGTTGAGGGAGAACAGATATTACTGGTACTAGAGAAAGAGATGGAGACCTGAGAGGGGTTGAGGGAGAACAGATATTACTGGTACTAGAGACAGAGATGGAGACCTGAGAGGGGTTGAGGGAGAACAGATATTACTGGTACTAGAGAAAGAGATGGAGACCTGAGAGGGGTTGAGGGAGAACAGATATTACTGGTACTAGAGACAGAGATGGAGACCTGAGAGGGGTTGAGGGAGAACAGATATTACTGGTACTAGAGAAAGAGATGGAGACCTGAGACCCTGCATGCCAGCCGTCTCTTCCTCTCCCTCTCTCCTCTGAGAACCATACACGGTGTCCATGACTCACTGCTCTGTGGGAGGGATGGACAGAACTAATACCAGGGCAGAGAGGAAGGGAGAGAGAGTGAGATGATGGGATAATTAGTGGCCCCGGGCCTGCCGGTCTCTGTGGTTACTGGGGAGTGGAATCAGCACCACATTGTGATTAGGGCATCTCGACAACAACATCAACATTACATACTAGCCAATCACACTGTAACATACTGAAACACCACACTATCACACTATGACGTGCTGAAATATCAACAAATCACACAATAACATAATGAAATACCTGCCAATCACAGCATGACATAATGAAATACCAGCCAATCACACCATGACCAACTGAAATACCAGCCAATCACACCATAACATAATGAAATACCAGCCAATCACAGCATGACCAACTGAAATACCAGCCAATCACACCATGACCAACTGAAATACCAGCCAATCACACCATGACATACTGAAATACCACACAGTCACACCATGACATACTGAAATACCACACAGTCACACCATGACATACTGAAATACCACACAGTCACACCATGACATACTGAAATACCACACAGTCACACCATGACATACTGAAATACCACACAGTCACACCATGACATACTGAAATACCACACAGTCACACAATGACATAATGAAATACCACACAGTCACACCATGACATACTGAAATACCACACAGTCACACCATGACATACTGAAATACCACACAGTCACACCATGACATACTGAAATACCACACAGTCACACCATGACATACTGAAATACCACACAGCCACACCATGACATAATGAAATACCACACAGTCACACCATGACATACTGAAATACCACACAGTCACACCATGACATACTGAAATACCAGCCGATCAGACCATGACATAATGAAAAACTAGCCAATCATACCATGACATACTGAAATACCAGCCGATCAGACCATGACATAATGAAAAACTAGCCAATCACACCATGACATACTGAAATACCATCCAGTCACACCATGACATACTGAAATACCACACAGTCACACCATGACATACTGAAATACCACACAGTCACACCATGACATACTGAAATACCACACAGTCACACCATGACATACTGAAATACCACACAGTCACACCATGACATACTGAAATACCACACAGTCACACCATGACATACTGAAATACCACACAGTCACACCATGACATACTGAAATACCACACAGTCACACCATGACATACTGAAATACCACACAGTCACACCATGACATACTGAAATACCACACAGTCACACCATGACATACTGAAATACCATCCAGTCACACCATGACATACTGAAATACCACACAGTCACACCATGACATACTGAAATACCACACAGTCACACCATGACATACTGAAATACCACACAGTCACACCATGACATACTGAAATACCACACAGTCACACCATGACATACTGAAATACCACACAGTCACACCATGACATACTGAAATACCACACAGTCACACCATGACATACTGAAATACCACACAGTCACACCATGACATACTGAAATACCACACAGTCACACCATGACATACTGAAATACCACACAGTCACACCATGACATACTGAAATACCACACAGTCACACCATGACATACTGAAATACCACACAGTCACACCATGACATACTGAAATACCACACAGTCACACCATGACATACTGAAATACCACACAGTCACACCATGACATACTGAAATACCATCCAATCACACCATGACATAATGAAATACCAGCCAATCACACCATGACATACTGAAATACCAGCCAATCACACCCTGACATAATGAAATACCATCCAATCACACCATGACATAATGAAATACCAGCCAATCACACCATGACATTTTTATTTGTATTTTTTTTATTTTACCTGTATTTAAACAGGCAAGTCAGTTAAGAACAAATTCTTACTTTCAATGACGGCCTGGGAACAGTGGGTTAGGGAGAGGATGGCAGAGAGAGGGAGAGGATGGCAGAGAGAGGGAGAGGATGGCAGAGAGGGGGAGAGGATGGCAGAGAGGGGGAGAGGATGACAGAGGGAGGGAGAGGATGACAGAGGGAGGGAGAGGATGACAGAGAGGGAGAGGATGACAGAGAGAGGGAGAAGATGGCAGAGAGGGGGAGAGGATGACAGAGGGAGGGAGAGGATGACAGAGAGAGGGAGAGGATGACAGAAAGGGGGGGAGGATGGCAGAGAGAGGGAGAGGATGACAGAGAGGGGGGGGGATGACAGAGAGAGAGAGAGGATGGCAGAGAGGGGGGGGGATGACAGAGAGAGAGAGAGGATGGCAGAGAGGGGGAGAAGATGGCAGAGAGGGGGAGAGGATGACAGGGTTGAGAGGATGACAGAGAGGGGGAGAGGATGACAGAGAGGGTGTAGACCTTAAAGTGAAATGTTTTCTTACAAGTCCTTAATTAACCAACAATGCAGTTCAAGAAATAGAGTTAAGAAAATATTGACCAAATAAACTAAAGTGGAAAAAATAATTTAAATCAAAAAGTAACACAAGAAAATTACATAACAATAACGAGGCTATATACAGGGAGTACCGGTATCGAGTCAATGTGCGGGGGCACAGGTTCGTCGAGGTAATTTTTAAAGTAACTATGCATAGATAATAAACAGTGATTAGCATCAGTGTAAAAGGAAATGGGGGAGGGGGTCAATGTAAATAGTCTGGGTGGCCATTTGATGTATTGCTCATCAGTCTTATGGCTTGGGGGGTAGGAGCTGCTAAGGGGCTAGTTGTTGCTCTGCTACCCCTTGCCGTGTGGTAGCAGAGAGAACAGTCTATGACTTGGGTGACTGGAGTCTTTCACAATTTTTTGGGCCTTCCTCTTACACTACCTAGAAAATAGGTCCTTGATGTCAGGAAGCTTGGCCACAGTGATGTACTGTGCCGTACACACAACCCTCTGTAGTGCCTTATGGTCAGATGCCGAACAGTTGCCATACCAGGCGGTGATGCAACCATGCTCTCGATGGTGCAGCTGTATAATTTTGGGAGGATTTGGTGATCCATGAATCTTTTTGGTCTCCTGAGGGGGAAAAGGTGTTGCCTTCTTCACAACTGTCTTGGGGTGTTTGGATCATGATAGTTTGTTGGTGATGTGGACACCAAGGAACTTGAAGCTCTCGACCTGCTCCACTACAGACCTGTCGATGTTAATGGGGGCCTGTTCGGCCTGCCTTTTCCTGTAGTCCACGATCAGCTCCTTTGTCTTGCTCATGCTGAGGGAGAGGTTGTTGTTTTGGCCCAACACTGCCAGGTCTCTGACCTCTTCCCTGTAGGCTGTCTCATCGTTGTTGGTGATCAGACTACTGTTGTGTCGTCCGCAAACTTAATGATGGTGTTGGAGTTTTGCTTGGCCACTCAGTGGTGGGTGAACAGGGAAGGAGACTAAGCGGCAGGGTAGCCTAGTGGTTAGAGTGTTGGACTAGTAACCGGAAGGTTGCAAGTTCAAACTCCTCAGCTGACAAGGTACAAATCTGTCGTTCTGCCCCTGAACAGGCAGTTAACCCACTGTTCCCGGTAGGACGTCATTGAAAATAAGAATTTGTTCTTAACTGACTTGCCTAGTTAAATAAAGGTTAAATAAAATGTAAAAAAGCACGCACCCCTTTGGGGTCCCACTGTTGAGGATCAGCTTGGCAGATGTGTTGTTACCTAACCTTACCACCTGTGAGCTGCCTGTCAGGAAGTCCAGGATCCAGTTGCAGAGGGAGGTGTTTAGTCACAGGGTCCTTAGCTTAGTGATGAGCTTTGTGGGAACTATGATGTGGAATGCAGAGATGGAGTCAATGAACAGCATTCTTACATAGGTGTTCCTTTTGTCCAGGTGGGAAATGGCAGAGTGGAGTACGATTGAGATTGCGTCATCTGTGGATCTGTTGGGTCGGTATGCGAATTGGAGTGGGTCTAGGGTGTCTGGGATGATGGTGTTGACGTGAGCCCTGACCAGCCTTTCAAAGTACTTCATGGCTACTGATGTGAGTGCTACGAGGCGATAATAATAATTTTTCGGTTCCTTGGGCACAGGGACTATGGTGGTCTTCATGAAACAGTATAACCTTATCCTCCAGGTAATGAACATCAGTACAAACTTCAGCAGGTCTGGGATCAGAAACAGTCCTCTTTACAGCAGGGATGAGATTTATTCGAGGATCAAGCTCGAGGGGGAGGAGTGGAGACCACTGGAACATGTTTTGAGAGACAAGCATGAATGTCCCCATTTTAACTTACTTGCTGTCTCTCCTCCCTGCTAACCCACATGCTATGCTGTTACACACACACACACACACACACACACACACACACACACACACACACACACACACACACACACACACACACACACACACACACACACACACACACACACACACACACACACACACACAGAAACTCCTAACTTAACAGAGCCCTGTTTCATGGTGTGGATATGTATGTCAATCAGCCTGTACAGAAAATACATCAAGCAAGTCCCGTCAGAAAGCACCACAGCAGCAATAACATTTAGATAGTGTCTATATGTGGCTCTATTTCCATGCTCCTGTCAGCACTTTCCCTTCCTGTTCCAAACATATGCACATTTTTTTCTCTTTACTTTTTCAAGACAGATCGCTTCTCGTGTTTTTCAGAGAGCCCGTTGACCACCACAACAATGGCGGCCACAGACAAAAAATCAGGGCCCATGGATACCCATGGATACCTGCCAACTGCTCGGAGTGACATCAACGAGCCCCGCCTCCTTGCTGAGCCTATAAGAGTAGAATAAAGGTGTCCCAAGAAATATACTAGTCTAAGATCTGATTTGGTTCTTAAACAGTAGGATAGGCTATCCAAACAGGCAACATTAGGTTTATATTGTCAGTTCAGTCCCCTTCTGTGTAGTAACATTTATATTGTCAGTCCAGTCCTTTTTTGGAGTAGTTACGTCTCCTCCCTCCCTGACAACATTCATCTGAAGATGTAACAAACTGGTCCAGAGTCAGACAGTGTAACACATAACATGTCCCAGCTGCTCTTTTGTTCTGTTTTTAAATCATAGAATTAGGGATGAGCTAAATGAAGAACACACGTGAGAGAGAGAGAGAGAGAGAGAGAGAGAGAGCATAGATGAGGAGACAGAGATGGATAGACAAATAAAGAAAGAGAGAGAGAGAGAGCATAGATGATGGGACAGAGATGGATAGAGAAATAAAGTAAGAGAGAGAGAGACAGAGAGAGAGAGAGACAGAAAGAGAGAGAGAGACAGAGAGACAGAGAGAGAGAGTGACAGAGAGAGAGAGAGAGAGAGACAGAGAGAGAGAGAGAGTGAGAGAGAGAGAGAGAGAGTGAGAGAGAGAGAGAATGACAGAGAGAGAGAGAGTAGAGAGAGAGGAGAGAGAGAGACAGAGAGAGAGAGAGAGAGAGACAGAGAGACAGAGAGAGAGAGAGTAGAGAGAGAGGAGAGAGAGAGACAGAGAGAGAGAGAGAGAGAGAGAGAGAGACAGAGCGAGAGAGAGAGACAGAGAGGAGAGAGAGAGAGAGAGAGAGACAGAGAGAGAGAGAGAGAGAGAGAGAGTGAGAGAGAGACACAGAGAGAGAGAGAGAGAGAGAGAGAGAGACAGAGAGAGAGTGAGAGAGAGAGAGACAAACACCTGCCTGGAGGTGACAGCATCCCCTCCCCCGTATGCCCCCCTAGGCACAACTATGACAACATAACCAACAAAAACGGGTCACAACTCCTGCAGCTCTGTCGCACGCTGGGTATGTACATAGTCAATGGTAGGCTTCGAGGGGACTCCTATGGTAGGTACACCTATAGCTCATCTCTTGGCAGTAGTACTGTAGACTACTTTATCACTGACCTCAACCCAGAGTCTCTCAGAGCGTTCACAGTCAGCCCACTGACACCCCTATCAGACCACAGCAAAATCACAGTCTACCTAAACAGAGCAATACTCAATCATGAGGCATCAAAGCCAAAGGAACTGAGTAACATTAAGAAATGCTATAGATGGAAGGAATGCAGTTTGGAAACCTACCAAAAAACAATTAGGCAACAACAAATTCAATCCCTTTTAGACAATTTCCTGGGTAAAACGTTCCACTGTAATAGTGAAGGTGTAAACTTGGCAGTAGAAAATCTTAACAGTATATTTGACCTCTCAGCTTCCCTATCAAATCTAAAAATCTCAAATAGAAAACCGAAGAAAATTAACAACAATGACAAATGGTTTGATGAAGAATGCAAAATTCTAAGAAAGAAATTGAGAAACCTGTCCAACCAAAAACATAGAGACCCGGAAAACCTGAGTCTACGCCTTCACTATGGTGAATCACTAAAACAATACAGAAATACACTACGGAAAAAGAAGGAACAGCATGTCAGAAATCAGCTCAATGTAATTGAAGAATCCATAGACTCTAACCACTTCTGGGAAAATTGGAAAACACTAAACAAACAACAACACGAAGAATTATCTATCCAAAATGGAGATGTATGGGTAAACCACTTCTCCAATCTTTTTGGCTCTATAACAAAGAATAAAGAGCAAAAACATATACATGATCAAATACAGATCTTAGAATC
>NW_027008521.1:90032-91930 GCF_036934945.1 Oncorhynchus masou masou
TAGGGTATCGTCCCGTGTATTGTTACTAGGGAATCGTCCCGTGTATTGTTACTAGGGTATTGTCCCGTGTATTGTTACTAGGGTATCGTCCCGTGTATTCTTACTAGGGAATCGTCCCGTGTATTGTTACTAGGGTATTGTCAGGTGTATTGTTACTAGGGTATCGTCCCGTGTATTGTTACTAGGGTATCGTCCCGTGTATTGTTACTAGGGTATTGTCCCGTGTATTGTTACTAGGGAATCGTCCCATGTATTGTTACTAGGGTATTGTCCCGTGTATTGTTACTAGGGTATCGTCCTGTGTATTGTTACTAGGGTATCGTCCCGTGTATTGTTACTAGGGTTTCGTCCCGTGTATTGTTACTAGGGAATCGTCCCGTGTATTGTTACTAGGGTATCGTCCCTTGTATTGTTACTAGGGTATCGGCCCGTGTATTGTTACTAAGGAATCGCTCCGTGTATTGTTACTAGTGTATCGTCCCTTGTATTGTTACTAGTGCATCGTCCCATGCATTGTTACTAGGGTATCGTCCCGTGTATTGTTACTAGGGTATCGGCCCGTGTATTGTTACTAAGGAATCGCTCCGTGTATTGTTACTAGTGTATCGTCCCTTGTATTGTTACTAGTGCATCGTCCCATGCATTGTTACTAGGGTTTCGTCCCGTGTATTGTTACTAGGGAATCGTCCCGTGTATTGTTACTAGGGTATCGTCCCTTGTATTGTTACTAGGGTATCGGCCCGTGTATTGTTACTAAGGAATCGCTCCGTGTATTGTTACTAGTGTATCGTCCCGTGTATTGTTACTAGGGAATCGTCCCATGTATTGTTACTAGGGTATCGGCCCGTGTATTGTTACTAAGGATTCGTCCCATGTATTGTTACTAGGGTATCGTCCCGTGTATTGTTACTCGGGTATCGTCCCGTGTATTGTTACTAGTGTATCGTCCCGTGTATTGTTACTAGGGTATCGTCCCGTGTATTGTTACTAGGGTATCGTCCCGTGTATTGTTACTAAGGTATCGTCCCGTGTATTGTTACTAGTGTATCGTCCCTTGTATTGTTACTAGGGAATCGTCCCGTGTATTGTTACTAGGGTATCGTCCCGTGTATTGTTACTAAGGTATCGTCCCGTGTATTGTTACGAGTGTATCGTCCCGTGTATTCTTACTAGGGTATCGTCCCGTGTATTGTTACTAGTGTATCGTCCCGTGTATTGTTACTAGGGTATCGTCCCGTGTATTGTTACTAGGGTATCGTCCCGTGTATTGTTACTAGGGTATCGTCCCGTGTATTGTTACTAGGGTATAGTCCCGTGTATTGTTACTAGGGTATCGTCCCGTGTATTGTTACTAGGTATCGTCCCGTGTATTGTTACTAGGGTATCGTCCCGTGTATTGTTACTAGGGTATCGTCCCGTGTATTGTTACTAGGGTATCGTCCGGTATTGTTACTAGTGTATCGTCCCGTGTATTGTTACTAGGGTATCGTCCCGTGTATTGTTACTAGGGTATCGTCCCGTGTATTGTTACTAGGGTATCGTCCCGTGTATTGTTACTAGGGTATTGTCCCGTGTATTGTTACTAGGGTATCGTCCCGTGTATTGTTACTAGGGTATCGTCCCGTGTATTGTTACTAGGGTATCGTCCCGTGTATTGTTACTAGGGTATCGTCCCGTGTATTGTTACTAGGGTATCGTCCCGTGTATTGTTACTAGGGTATCATCCCGTGTATTGTTACTAGGGTATCGTCCCGTGTATTGTTACTTGGGTATCGTCCCGTGTATTGTTACTAGGGTATCGTCCCGTGTATTGTTACTAGGGTATCGTCCCGTGTATTGTTACTAGGGTATCGTCCCCCGTGTATTGTTACTAGGGTATCGTCCCGTGTATTGTTACT
>NW_027008522.1:0-27500 GCF_036934945.1 Oncorhynchus masou masou
TATAGTATAATAGAATAGGACAGAATAGAATAGAGTAGAATAGGACAGAATAGAATAGAGTAGAATGGAATAGGACAGAATAGAATGGAATAGGACAGAATAGAACAGGACGGAATAGAATAGAGTAGAATGGAATAGGACAGAATAGAATAGAGTAGAGTGGAATAGGACAGAATAGAATAGAGTAGAGTGGAATAGGACAGAATATAATGGAATAGGACACAATAGAATAGAGTAGAATGGAATAGGACACAATAGAATGGAATAGGACAGAATATAGTAGAATAGAATAGGACAGAATAGAATAGAATAGAATGGAATAGGACAGAATAAAATGGAATAGGACAGAATAGAACAGGACAGAATAAAGGAGAATAGAATAGGACAGAATATAGTAGAATGGAATAGGACAGAATAGAATGAAATAGAACAGGATATAATATAATAGAATAGAATAGGACAGAATGTAGTAGAATGGAAAAGGACAGAATAGATTGAAATAGAACAGGACAGAATACAATTGAATAGAATAGGACAGAATATAATAGAAAAGAATTTGACAGAATAGAATGGGACAGAATAGAATAGAATGGGACATAGGACAGAATAGAATAGAATAGAATATGACAGAATAGAATAGAATAGAATAGGACATCGGACAGAATAGAACAGAATAGAAGTTGCTATGTATAAGGATAGGGGGAAAATTCATGCTGAACTTGAAATTCAAACTGACAGACCAGACTAATGTATGACACTTGATAAAGATGCTCAAATAAGAACATCATAGTTGGACACACATTTACAACCGTTTAAAGAATTTGGATGATAACAACATTACTGCAAGTAAAATCTCATTATGCCCAAACTAGATTAAGCATGAATCTCACATGATGTCTATCTAATATAATCACATAGCTGCCGTGTAGGAAGAGGAAGACAACCATTAGAGGGGGGATGTAGTAGTGGGCGAGTATAGTAGCCTAGTGTATAAAAGGGTAAGGAGGAATTTAACTCTAATTGTGTGTGTGTGTGTGTGTGTGTGTGTGTGTGTGTGTGTGTGTGTGTGTGTGTGTGTGTGTGTGTGTGTGTGTGTGTGTGTGTGTGTGTGTGTGTGTGTGTGTGTGTGTGTGTGTGTGTGTGTGTGTGTGTGTGTGTGTGTGTGTGAGCGGCAATACCAACCTAATCAACGTCATGTGTTGTAAGTGTCTGGAAACACCACTGCCATACAGTAATTGGCCCTCATCACCAAGAGCAAAAGAGGCCTTTTCAAGTCAATCTGAGGTGCAATAAATGTGTCGCCCGACTGGCAGTATGCTGCCCCGAAAAGCCTGCATGTGTGCACGCAACACAACCACATGGCACCGTCGGCGCCGTACACGAATACAAGCCAACAGACTATTGTATCCGGGTAGATAGACAGACACATTCGTGGCCTACGAGTCATAAAGCAATAAACTCCTATAAAATGGTCGATGAAAGAAAGGGAGAGGGGGTGGATAGAGAGAAAGTGTTGGGGGTCACGGATGAATAACAATTTGGTATTGTTTGGATGGGGGTGGGTCAACCAGGCAGGGGTCTTCGGATCAGCACCTCTGAATGAAGTGGGGGTGCACGCACACGCACGCACACGCACCCGGAGAGAGAAAGACAGACACCCCTTCTGGAATCTGCGCTGGCCGCTAATTGAATGAATGACAATGCGGACAGACGAGCCGACAGATGCTCGCGTGCCTTTACAACCCAGCAGCAGCCGTATTGGTTGGCACGACGTAGTCTACTGGTGGCGCATTCCGTTTGTCTCTACCATTCTAGAACACAGAGAGACCAGACCGACAGATTCGATCCGAACGCTGTTGCTATGGAAAACGCTCCACCTGCTGCTCCCATTGTCCCAAAGGGGAGGGAGACTACGGGAGAGAATAGGGATGAATATCAATGACAGGAGTTGAATTCGCCCTACGACTTGATGGCTACGAGATAACTACACCACAGGTCTTTTGTTGGACTCCCCGTGATTACATGAGAAATAGTCACCGGATTATATGTGTGTTTGTCCTGGTTTGTCACTTCATCGGTTCATTGACTACCATTGATTATCCTTCTATACCATTGGTTATGCGTTCTACACCCTCGACGGGCTGACTGAATATAAAAACACATTTGCCACACCAGAAAACATCTCACTTCACATGCTTTGTAGGAATCACTTTCTTAACTTTTCGTTACTCCATTGCTTCTATTTTTCCATTAATACTTCATTCGCCACTTAAATGATGAAAAAAAGAGATGTGATTATTTTGATGAGGTAGCGCGACTAAACGTATTAAACCCACTTCAGCTTCAGCATGAATTATAGCCTGCAACCCGTTTCTTCATGGCTACAACTATTGTTTCATTTCTCACCCGGAGTTTCAAACATTCCTCTTTATTCCGTTTCTTTTTCTCTTTATTTCTTCCATGTGAACTCGGAGGACTTTCGCTTCTTTGTTCCCGAAATGTGATTAGCACTGGCGCGCGAGGTATAATTGCATTACTGTCTTTAGGGCGCTCGGCTCTAGGAAAGCACCGGTCCGGTATCAGCACTGGTTAAATAGTCTACGAGACAGAGACTTGGTCGGCAAAATGTGCAATAGAAGAGAGAATAATCAATTCAAAGGGAACGTTTTGCAAACACAGTCAGAGCTATGAATAGAATAATTAAGATTAAGAGAAACGTTTTTGCGCCTATTTAAGATTGAGAGGGGTAAAATGTGCACCTTCTGTCGATGTCAGTGCACGTTTTGGGAATTCGATAACTCCTATGCAAATTCACGGAACACTATAGAAGGTTTGCAGATGGTTGGGATCAAATAGAACGTCCACCCAACTTAAACCAACTGACCTATTGAAACCTGGATATTCATGACTGTCAGTGAACGTTTATCCGCCATATATCACGTTGACGATAATTTGGAGGAAGAGGGACATACGTTATTCATATATTTGTTGCTTGTCTTAGTCCGCCTGGTGGACTCTTGTCTTACATGAACTACGTAGGCCATGCATGAAGTTGCATCACTGTTAACCCAATCACCAGACTCCATTCTGTATAGGCGACATGTGTGGGGAGATGGGATGACAGTAGGTGAGATATTCCATACATGGTTAACACGGGCAAATCCACAGATGATCCCATGTTTTGAACGACTTCGAGATGCTGATGTTTCTGAAAACATGGATGGAAGTTGAATTCTGACGAGAACGTGAGAGCTTGTAGGTCTCTACTCTTAAACAGACGAGTTTGGATAAGTGCCCATGTGTATTGTTGCATTAAGATGACTGCGGAAAGAGATGCAGAGATTTAAAACGGCCACGTCAACAGATGCTTGCGTAATTTTACAATGGGCTAAAAGATGTAGGATACGTTCCCAAACATGATGCACGGTTAGCTAAATAATTAGCGTAGCCCCCGCTTAAAGATTAAAACGCATAAAACATTTTTTTTAAAGGGCCAATTGCTGTCTGTCTCGGAGTCATACGGTGACAGTTAATTTACTCGGTTATCTGAATGCATGGATGGAGGGGAGTGAGTTTGGAACCGTGTCCTGAATAGCACCCTACTCCCTTCATAGTGCATTACTTTTGACCGCCACCACATGGCTCTGGGTAAAGTAGTGCACCGTAGGCTGCCATTCAGTACTTGCACAGCCTTAGAGGCGTGTTTGGTCTGCAATGACTGGGGTTGGGTTGTCAGTAGACCGTGCCAGATGAGTGGTTTGCGCAGTCCCAGTTGCGCATGTTCGTCTTGTTTTTTTATATTTTGCATGCATGGATGTACATGTTTGATGACAGAGAATGGGATACTGTGTGTGTGTGTGTGTGTGTGTGTGTGTGTGTGTGTGTGTGTGTGTGTGTGTGTGTGTGTGTGTGTGTGTGTGTGTGTGTGTGTGTGTGTGTGTGTGTGTGTGTGTGTGTGTGTGTGTGTGTGTCTGTGTCTGTGAAGTTGAAGAATGTTAAACAGTATTATGCACAGGGACAGAGATGTACCGCGGCGTGACCAAGTCCTAAACCCATTCATTAGTACCCGGCTCCTTTTCACCACAATTCTCCACACTGATTTATCCGGCTTACCCTCTACAACCCGCCACAGATTAGAAAAGGTGCATGTGAACATTTTGCTCAAAAACATCCAAGAGAGTGAGGAGGAGGGAAGGAGACTCAACTGACACTGAATAAAACGACCAGGGAGAAATTAATGTATGCAGTGTCCACGCAAGCTAGCAGTCTCTCTCTCTCTCTCTCTCTCTCTCTCTCTCTCTCTCTCTCTCTCTCTCTCTCTCTCTCTCTCTCTCTCTCTCCTCTCGTGTGTGTGTGTGTGTGTGCTAATTTGGGTATAGCCTATATGCCAGTTGCTATAATAACTAATTGGTGAGACTGGTGAAGATAATTCTCCATTCGCCAGTTAGACCAACGCACATAATTCGAAGCGATATAAATCAGAATGTAGCCTCCACATGTACAGCCTATCCCCGTCTCCAGTCTCTCTGTACCTAACACAATTCTAAACAATACTTTAGGAGGAATAATGTATATCCTACATTATCCCAGCCCCGTCTCCAGTCTCTCTGTACCTAACACAATTCTAAACAATACTTTAGGAGGAATAAGGTATATCCTACATTATCCCAGCCCTGTCTCCAGTCTGTCTGCTGCAACAGACCCACAACGAGAGACCACGACACTCATAAAGAAACCTTGCGTCTTCTAACGGCGACTACCAACAAAATATAACCGGGCAAACGTCACCAATGAAAGTTCCTCTTTAGTAATTTTACCCTTCCCTATTGTTGAGGCACAGCCTTCTCTCTCTCTCTCTCCTCTTCAGGGTGAAAGTGAAGAAAGAAAGTGATGAAGAACCCGAGAGGGTGGAGTTTGCCTGGTCTCGATCTCTCCTCCTCCCTCTTTCTCCCCCTCGCCTCTGTTTTGAGTGGTCACCGGGTAGGCATTTATTTTGGGAAGCATTTTGCCTTGCTGGGGGGAAGAGAAAGGGGCCGCTATTCCGTTGTAGGGCTGGTTAGATTGAGGGCGGGCTATTTTGGGGAGCCATCAGACGGAGAGAGAGAGCGAGAGAGCACCGCTACAGAGAGAAGCACAGATTTAAGCGGTGCTCTATAAGTCTGCTCTGAGACTCGCGCACCAGATTTGTATGCGTGGAAGGGATCTTAGATAACTCACTCTCACTTTGGACGTTGTGTTTTCTAGTAGAAATGACTGCGGAACACCCTGTTTAATGCTCCAACGTGTTTAAATGGGGATATCTAGCTCTTGGAGAAGGCGCTAGATTAGCCTAATGACTGTCGTCGGGGCGCAGTGGATTCGTTGAGTTCATTAGGCTACAATAACGGAATCAGTGCTGGCTGCGTAAAGGAGCTATTTTGGAACTACTTTCAAGAATCACCCAAGGGATTTTACTTTAACGATGGAACCTGGACAAATAATCTGCGGATTTTATATCGAATATGGATACTTCTCGCCGTTATGGCGGTGGCCGCAAAACGTCAAAGGTAAAACGTTAAAATATCAAGTTTACGAGGAACAGAAGGTGGGGACTGTTATTGGACGGCTTAAAGAAGACCTGGCTGCGGTTTTGGTCAAACTCCCAAGTTCTGTGTCTTTGCGCTTCCGAACCATGCAGAGAGGTAGCACGTCTTTCCTATCCGTGCGCGAGCAGAACGGAAGATCAGCATCCGTTCCAAAATAGACAGAGAGAAGCTCTGCGAGAAGAACCTCAACTGTTCCATTGAATTCGATGTTCTGCTCTTCCAACAGAACACTTTTGCAGCTCTTCCACGTCGAAGTGGAAGTGTTGGACATTAATGATAACGCGCCCCAGTTCGCCCGCGCCGTAATCCCCATCGAGATCTCCGAGAGCGCGGCAGTTGGGGCGCGCATTCCCTGGACAGCGCGAGTGACCCCGACGTCGGGGAGAACTCCCTCGATACTTACTCCCTCGAGCCCAACAACTACTTCAAGATTGACATTCAGAGCAGAACGGACGGGGCTAAGTACTCGGAGTTGGTGGTGCTAAGGGAGCTCGACAGGGAGATGCAGCCAGGTTATGAACTTCAGCTGACGGCCTCCGATAAGGGCGTTCCCCCTAAATCAGGTTCTACTCTCCTCCAGAATTAGCGTGGCAGATTCAAACGACAACAGTCCTATTTTCGAACAGTCTTCATATGTGATTCAGCTATTGGAGAATTCACCTGTTGGATCTCTTCTTATTGACCTGAATGCGACTGATGCAGACGACGGAACCAACGCCAAAATCGTCTACTCATTTAGCAGTCACGTGTCCCTCGAAAATCGAAACGTTCAAGATCAACTCAGATAAGGCCACCTGACGCTCATGAAGCGTGGACTTTGAAAGCGCGACATCATATGACATCGATGTCCAAGCCCAGGATATGGGCCCCAACTCCATGCCAGCACACTGCAAGATCTTCATCAAGGTAGTGGACGTAAATGACAACAAACCAGACATCAGCATCAATCTGATGTCCCAAGGGGACAGAGGCAAGGAGGACGCAGCCCATATCTCAGAGGCCGCTCCATTGGATTCCTTCGTGGCCTTAGTAGAGTGAGGACCTAGATTCCGGTCTGAACGGAGAGGTTGTGTGTAAACTCCATGGCCAGGGAGTTTTAAACTACAGAAGACGTACGAGAACAACTACATGATCCTCACTAACGTCTCGCTGGATCGGGAGAAGAGGTCAGAGTTCAGCTTGACAGTCATCGCCGAGGACCGCGCACGCCCAGCCTCTCGACCATCAAGCACTTCACCGTGCATGTGCTGGATGAAAACGACAACGCTCCCACGCTTCCAGAAGGGACGCTATGAGGTATTCAGATCAGAGAACAACGCCCCTGGGGCCCTACCTCACGTCGCTATTGGCAACCGACCCCGACCTGGACGCCAACAGCCAGGTGAGCTACTTCCTGGTGGAGAACAGCGTTCACGGAGCTCTATCTCCACCTTTGTCACCATAGACCCATCCAACGGTGCTGTTTACGCCCTCCGCCACACGTTCGGACCGCAGGACATCAGCCGGATATCCTTCGTAGTCCAGGCCAAGGACGCCGGGGAACCCTGGTTGCTGAGCAACGCCACCGTCATCCTGACAATCCTAGACGAAAACGACAACCCGCCGGTCATCGTGGTTCCGCAGCTCTGGAACCTCACGGCCGACGTCCCGTCTCTGGGCACACCGAGGCCGGTAGCCTGGTTACCGCTGTCAGGGCGACCGGCCGAGACACCGGCGTCAACGCAGAACTCACATGTTCAATCACTGCCGGCAACGAGGAAGGCTTCTTCTCTATGGATCCTAGAACGTGCGAGATCAGCGCCAACGTTAGCCTCGACATGTTTCCCACGAGTTTGCGGAGCTCACCATCCTGGTCAGTGACCACGGTTCCTTGCAACAGACCACCAAGGCCGTCCTAAAAATCAGCCTCTATGAGAACATGGAGGGCCACGTGCAGGTGCTGGACCAGGGGGAGACGCCGCTCGACGCCTCCTCATCATCATCATGTCCCTGGGGGCCATCTGCACTATGCTCCTGATCATCATGGTGATGTTCGCCGCCCGCTGCAACCGAGAAAAGAAAGATACCAGGAACTCATACAACTGCAGGGTGGCGGAGACCAACCACCAGCATCACCCTAAGAAACCGTCGCGGCAGATCCACAAGGGTGACATTACACTTGTTCCCACGGTGAATGGGACTCTACCAATCAGAGCGCACCACCGCTCACCCTCGGCCACGCCCCCATGGACCGGGCGCCAATGGGAAGCCGGCAGAGCCCACCACAGCCACCAGTCACTGAATAGCCTGGTGACGATATCGTCCAATCATATCCCGGAGAGCTTCGCCCTGGAGTTGGCCCACGCTACGCCACCCGTCGAGGTGAGATACTACAGAACACACAATTCACCTCTCTCTCTCTCTCCCACTCTCTCTCTCTCTCTCTCTCACACACACACACACACACACGCACACACACACACACACACACACACACACACACACACACACACACACACACACACACACACACACACACACACACACACACACACACACACACACACACACAATTCACACACACACACACACACACACACACGCCTACACTCCTCCACCATTCTAGAATAATCCGTCATAAATCCGAGCCTCTTGGTAACAGTTCCTGAGTGTCAGTAAAGCCGTAGTGAAATGACTGTCCATTTAAAACTAGTAGAACTGATTCCAGATGTAATCATGGATCCGGTTTGTCTTTGTGTCTTCACCCTCAAGCCATTATATGATCGTTGTTCTCTCCTATCCATATTGATTTGGCCCCGTCATCCACACACACCCCATTGTTATTTCTCTCATCCACTTTCTGTCATCCATTTTGGAATCATCATATTTGTCTCCTCACCCTCCTCAGTGTGTCACCACCATCAGAATTACTGTGTGGCATCCATCTTGTTTTGTTCCTCATTGTTGTCGTGTTTTTCCCCTGTCGTCTGTTTCCATCCGTTCTGTTATTCATCCTCATTTTTTCTGTTATTTTGATGTGTTTATTCTGGATATAGCAAGTCTCACAGCTTCTGTCCATGCTCCATCAGGGTCAGTATCAGCCTCGACCCTGTTTCCGTGGCAACAAATACTCCAGAAGCTACAGGTAAAACCAAACCCCCAAAACATTGTAACGTTTTGCTCTTTTGAGTTGTTATATTCCCTTGTGTCCACCGTGCTTTTCATTAGTAGCATCAATAAAAACCTATATAATGACAGTATGGATCTATATTCGTTTGGCTCTTTTGTTTATCATGTTTTCAGTTTGAATCATATCAATATCATTCAATCCAAAAGTTTGTGGATCACATGTCTGTTTCAACTGTAGTGTTGTGAAATGTTTGCTTTGTATTTCTATCTACCTCTCTATGATGAGCATTAATCAGTGGTACAGCAGCTTCTACCACTAAGAAACACCAATTGCATATATTTTAATTGACTTTAATAGATTTTAATTGACTCAAATGTATATATTTTTTCTCTCTCTCTCTCTCTCTCTCTCTCTCTCTCTCTCTCTCTCTCTCTCTCTCTCTCTCTCTCTCTCTCCCTCTCTCCTCTCCCTCCCCTCCTCTCCCTCTCTCTCCCTCTCTCTCTCCCTCTCTCTCCTCTCTCTCTCTCTCCCCTCTCTCTCTCTCTCTCTCTCCTCTCTCTCTTCTCTCTCTCTCTCTCTCTCTCTCTCTCTCTCTCTCTCTCTCTCTCTCTCTCTCTCTCTCTCCTCTCTGTCTCTCTCTCTCTCTCCCTCTCTCTCTCTCCCTCTCTCTCTCTCTCTCTCTCTCTCTCTCTCTCTCTCTCTCTCTCTCTAGGTATGCATTGCAGGACATGGACAAGTTCAGCTTGAAGGACAGTGGTCGTGGGACAGCGATGCGGGGACAGCGACTATGATATGGGACGAGAGTCCCCATCGACCGTCTGCTGGGGGATGGCTTCTCCTGAGCTCTACCACCTGGACATGCTCCACAGACTACACCCAGGTCAGTTACATAGATACATGAGACAGCCATCTTGGTAGAGGCAGGATAGACTATAGTGCTTCTCTGAGCTCTACCACCTGGACATGCTCCACAGACTACACCCAGGTCAGTTACATAGAGACATGAGACAGCCATCTTGATAGAGGCAGGATAGACTATAGTGCTTCTCTGAGCTCTACCACCTGGACATACTCCACAGACTACACCCAGGTCAGTTACATAGAGACATGAGACAGCCATCTTGGTAGAGGCAGGATAGACTATAGTGCTTCTCTGATCTCTACCACCTGGACATACTCCACAGACTACACCCAGGTCAGTTACATAGAGACATGAGACAGCCATCTTGGTAGAGGCAGGATAGACTATAGTGCTTCTCTGAGCTCTACCACCTGGACATACTCCACAGACTACACCCAGGTCAGTTACATAGAGACATGAGACAGCCATCTTGGTAGAGGCAGGATAGACTATAGTGCTTCTCTGAGCTCTACCACCTGGACATGCTCCACAGACTACACCCAGGTCAGTTACATAGATACATGAGACAGCCATCTTGGTAGAGGCAGGATAGACTATAGTGCCAAGGTCAGTTACATAGAGACATGAGACAGCCATCTTGGTAGAGGCAGGATAGACTATAGTGCCAAGGTCAGTTACATAGAGACATGAGACAGCCATCTTGGTAGAGGCAGGATAGACTATAGTGCCAAGGTCAGTTACATAGAGACATGAGACAGCCATCTTGGTAGAGGCAGGATAGACTATAGTGCCAAGGTCAGTTACATAGAGACATGAGACAGCCATCTTGGTAGAGGCAGGATAGACCAGCTTTATACTCTTCAGTGATGTCACGAATATGAAAACCAAGCCCGGTGACATCACCCGCTGCAGTAATACAGTCCTGTTTTCACTAGATATATAACACGACCCAGTGATGCCCACCGTCACACACATCACAGCAGGTTCTCCCCACAACACCTTAATAAATCATCTATTCAGTTCAGCACCGTGGACAGCTGCTCACACCAGGTTCTCCCCACAACACCTTAATAAATCATCTATTCAGTTCAGCACCGTGGACAGCTGCTCAAACCAGGTTCTCCCCACAACACCTTAATAAATCATCTATTCAGTTCAGCACCATGGACAGCTGCTCACACCAGGTTCTCCCCACAACACCTTAATAAATCATCTATTCAGTTCAGCACCGTGGACAGCTGCTCACACCAGGTTCTCCCCACAACACCTTAATAAATCATCTATTCAGTTCAGCACCGTGGACAGCTGCTCACCACGTTTTCCAACCTTCCCCATGTTGGCTTCAACAATACACGTCTCACCTGAATAGTCAAAAGTTGATTTTTAACACCACATTGTACGGCCTGGACTCCCAAATAACACCCTATTTGTTTAATAGTGCACTACTTTCCCTATGTAGTGTACTCAAAAGTGGTGCACTATATAGGGAATAGAGTGTGATTTGGGACACATGCACTATTACATAACAGCCCATTCACTCAGTGGCACTATTGTGGTTCAGCTGTATTGTTCCCCCACAGCCTTTCAGTTCCAGGGGTTTTATCAGGCAGACAAGCTCCTCCATTACCAGCCTCCTGATATCTGGCCCTCAGATAGAGTCGTGTCGGGAAACGCCTCCCCGATGTAGACTGTGGCTCTCTCTGTCTGTCACTGTGTCGGGTGGAGGGGTGGGGGTGTGTGTGTGTGTGTGTGTGTGTCTGTGTGTGTGTGTGTGTGTGTGTATGTGTGTGTGTGTGTGTGTGTGTGTGTGTGTGTGGGGTGTATACACGTGTGTCTATGTTGTCTGTTTGAGTGACAGGCCGGCCCTTTCATGTCTGTGCTGAGGAGAATTCACAGTAATTGCTTTTAAAATGATGTTGTTCTCCCCCCTGAGAGCCACAGTCTCTCCTCTTCTCTCTCTTCTCTCTCTTCTCCTCTGTCTGTTATTCTTCTCTTTACAGAGAGATGAAGGAGGGAGGGAAGAAGGAGAGATGGAGGAGGGAGGCAATACGGAGAGATGAAAGAGGGAGGGAAGAAGGAGGGAGGGAAGCAGGAGAGATGGAGGAGGGAGGGAAGAAGGAGAGATGGAGGAGGGAGGCAATAAGGAGAGATGGAGGAGGGAGGCAATAAGGAGAGATGGAGGAGGGAGGCAATAAGGAGAGATGGAGGAGGGAGGCAATAAGGAGAGATGGAGGTGGGAGGCAATAAGGAGAAATGGAAGAGGGAGGGAAGCAGGAGAGATGGAGGAGAGAGGGAAGAAGGAGGGAGGGAAGCAGGAGAGATGGAGGAGGGAGGGAAGAAGGAGGGAGGAAAGCAGGAGAGATGGGGGAGGGAGGGAAAAGGAGAGATGGCAGAGGAGAGGAAGAAGGCTAGATAGAGTGAGGGAGGGAGGGGGGAGGGGAGAAGGATGGAGCTAGGGAAGGAGGGAGGGAGGGGAGATGGAGGGAGTGAGGGAAAGGAGATGAAGGGAGGGAGGGATTGAAAGAGGGGGATTAACTGTTTTTGAGCCTGATTGAATGGAGTGATTTAATTTGTTTACTTTGTCACTCATCCCAGTAAAAATCGGTTGACCTTTTTGATACCAAAACAACATCTATCTTTCTCACAAAAATGGTTGGTTCAGATGTCTAGAGTTTACAGAGACATGAGGGAAAGTGTTAGACGGGCAACAGAGGTACAGGGTTAGACTGAGAGGTACAGGGTTAGACAGAGGTACAGGGTTAGACTGAGAGGTACAGGGTTAGACAGTGAGGTACAGGGTTAGACTGAGAGGTACAGGGTTAGACAGAGGTACAGGGTTAGACTGAGAGGTACAGGGTTAGACAGTGAGGTACAGGGTTAGACAGAGAGGTACAGGGTTAGACAGAGAGGTACAGGACTAGACTGAGAGGTACAGGGTTAGACAGAGAGGTACAGGGTTAGACAGAGAGGTACAGGGTTAGACAGAGAGGTGCAGGGTTAGACAGAGAGGTACAGGGTTAGACTGAGAGGTACAGGGTTAGACAGAGAGGTACAGGGTTAGACAGAGAGGTGCAGGGTTAGACAGAGAGGTACAGGGTTAGACAGAGAGGTACAGGGTCAGACAGAGAGGTACAGGGTTAGACAGAGAGGTACAGGGTTAGACAGAGAGGTACAGGATTAGACAGAGAGGTACAGGGTTAGACAGAGAGGTACAGGGTTAGACAGTGAGGTACAGGGTTAGACAGAGAGGTACAGGTTTAGACAGAGAGGTACAGGGTCAGACAGAGAGGTACAGGGTTAGACAGAGAGGTACAGGGTTAGACAGAGAGGTACAGGATTAGACTGAGAGGTACAGGGTTAGACAGAGAGGTACAGGGTCAGACAGAGAGGTACAGGGTTAGACAGAGAGGTGCAGGGTTAGACAGAGGTACAGGACTAGACAGAGAGGTACAGGGTTAGACAGAGAGGTACAGGGTTAGACAGAGAGGTACATTTAAGTCATTTACATTTAAGTCATTTAGCAGACGCTCTTATCCAGAGCGACTTACAAATTGTTGAATTCACCTTCTGACATCCAGTGGAACAGCCACTTTACAATAGTGCATCTAAATCATTAAGGGGGGGGGGGGGTGAGAAGGATTACTTATCCTATCCTAGGTATTCCTTGAAGAGGTGGGGTTTCAGGTACAGGGTTAGACAGAGAGGTACAGGGTTAGACAGAGAGGTACAGGGTTAGACAGAGAGGTACAGGAATAGACAGAGAGGTACAGGGTTAGACAGAGAGGTACAGGGTTAGACAGAGAGGTACAGGGTTAGACAGAGAGGTACAGGGTTAGACAGAGAGGTGCAGGGTTAGACAGAGAGGTACAGGGTTAGACAGAGAGGTACAGGGTTAGACAGAGAGGTACAGGACTAGACAGAGAGGTACAGGGTTAGACAGAGAGGTACAGGGTTAGACAGAGAGGTACAGGACTAGACAGAGGTGCAGGGTTAGACAGAGAGGTACAGGAATAGACAGAGAGGTACAGGACTAGACAGAGAGGTACAGGGTTAGACAGAGAGGTACAGGGTTAGACAGAGAGGTACAGGAGTAGACAGAGAGGTACAGGGATAGACAGAGAGGTACAGGACTAGACAGAGAGGTACAGGACTAGACAGAGAGGTACAGGGTTAGACAGAGAGGTACAGGGTTAGACAGAGAGGTACAGGACTAGACAGAGAGGTACAGGGTTAGACAGAGGTAGGACTAGACAGGGTTTAGACAGAGAGGTACAGGAATGAACAGAGAGGTAGACAGAGAGGTACAGGGTTAGACAGAGAGGTACAGGGTTAGACAGAGAGGTACAGGACTAGACAGAGAGGTACAGGGTTAGACAGAGAGGTACAGGGTTAGACAGAGAGGTACAGGACTAGACAGAGGTGCAGGGTTAGACAGAGAGGTACAGGAATAGACAGAGAGGTACAGGACTAGACAGAGAGGTACAGGGTTAGACAGAGAGGTACAGGGTTAGACAGAGAGGTACAGGAGTAGACAGAGAGGTACAGGGATAGACAGAGAGGTACAGGACTAGACAGAGAGGTACAGGACTAGACAGAGAGGTACAGGGTTAGACAGAGAGGTACAGGACTAGACAGAGAGGCACAGGGTTAGACAGAGGTACAGGACTAGACAGAGAGGTACAGGACTAGACAGAGAGGTACAGGGTTAGACAGAGAGGTACAGGACTAGACAGAGAGGTACAGGGTTAGACAGAGAGGTACAGGACTAGACAGAGAGGCACAGGGTTAGACAGAGGTACAGGGTTAGACAGAGAGGTACAGGACTAGACAGAGAGGTACAGGACTAGACAGAGAGGTACAGGGTTAGACAGAGAGGTACAGGGTTAGACAGAGAGGCACAGGGTTAGACAGAGGTACAGGGTTAGACAGAGAGGGTACAGGGTTAGACAGAGGTACAGGACTAGACAGAGAGGTACAGGGTTAGACAGAGAGGTACAGGACTAGACAGAGAGGCACAGGGTTAGACAGAGGTACAGGGTTAGACAGAGAGGTACAGGGTTAGACAGAGAGGTACAGGGTTAGACAGAGAGGTACAGGACTAGACAGAGAGGTACAGGGTTAGACAGAGAGGTACAGGGTTAGACAGAGAGGTACAGGAGTAGACAGAGAGGTACAGGGATAGACAGAGAGGTACAGGGTTAGACAGAGAGGTACAGGGTTAGACAGAGAGGTAGAGGACTAGACAGAGAGGTACAGGACTAGACAGAGAGGTACAGGGTCAGACAGAGAAGTGCAGGGTTAGACAGAGGTACAGGGTTAGACTGAGAGGTACAGTGTTAGACAGAGGTACAGGGTTAGACAGAGGTACAGGGTTAGACAGAGAGGTACAGGGTTAGACAGAGAGGTGCAGGGTCAGACAGAGAGGTACAGGGTTAGACAGAGAGGTACAGGGTTAGACAGAGAGGTACAGGGTTAGACAGTGAGGTACAGGGTTAGACAGAGATGTACAGGGTTAGACAGAGAGGTACAGGGTTAGACAGAGAGGTACAGGACTGACAGAGAGGTACAGGGGTTAGACAGAGAGGTACAGGGTTAGACAGAGAGGTACAGGACTAGACAGAGAGGGTACAGGGTTAGACAGAGAGAGGTACAGGGTTAGACAGAGAGGTCACAGGGTTAGACAGTGAGGTACAGGGTTAGACAGAGAGGTACAGGGTTAGACAGAGAGGGACAGGGTTAGACAGAGAGGTACAGGGGTTAGACAGTGAGGTAGGGTTAGACAGAGAGGTACAGGGTTAGACAGAGAGGTACAGGGTTAGACAGAGAGGTACAGGACTAGACAGAGAGGTACAGGGTTAGACAGAGGTACAGGGGTTAGACAGAGAGAGGTACAGGACTAGACAGAGAGGTACAGGGTTAGACAGAGAGTTGCAGGGTCAGACAGAGAGGTACAGGGTTAGACAGAGAGGTACAGGGTTAGACAGGAGGAGGTACAGGACTAGACAGAGAGGTACAGGGTTAGACAGAGAGGTACAGGGTTAGACAGAGAGGTACGGGTTAGACAGAGAGGTGCAGGGTCAGACAGAGAGGTACAGGGTTAGACAGAGAGGTACAGGGTTAGACAGAGGTACAGGACTAGACAGAGAGGTACAGGGTTAGACAGAGAGGTATAGGTTAGACTGAGAGGTACAGGGTTAGACAGTGAGGTACAGGACTAGACAGAGAGGTACAGGGTTAGACAGTGAGGTACAGGGTTAGACAGAGAGGTACAGGACTAGACAGAGAGGTACAGGGTTAGACAGAGAGGTACAGGGTTAGACAGAGAGGTACAGGGTTAGACAGAGAGGTACAGGACTAGACAGAGAGGTACAGGGTTAGACAGAGAGGTACAGGGTTAGACAGAGAGGTGCAGGGTCAGACAGAGAGGTACAGGGTTAGAAAGAGAGGTACAGGGTTAGACAGAGAGGTACAGGACTAGACAGAGAGGTACAGGGTTAGACAGAGAGGTACAGGGTTAGACAGTGAGGTACAGGGTTAGACAGAGAGTACAGGTTTAGACAGGACAGGGTCAGACAGAGAGGTACAGGGTTAGACAGTGAGGTACAGGGTTAGACAGAGGTACAGGACTAGACAGAGAGGTACAGGGTTAGACAGAGAGGTACAGGGTTAGACAGAGAGGTACAGGGTTAGACAGAGAGGTGCAGGGTACAGGGAATAGACAGAGAGGTACAGGGTTAGACAGAGAGGTACAGGGTTAGACAGAGAGGTACAGGGTTAGACATTTACATTTAAGTCAGGGTTAGACAGAGAGGTACAGGGTTAGACAGAGAGGACTACAGGGTTAGACAGAGAGGTACAGGACTAGACAGAGAGGTACAGGGTTAGACAGAAGGTACAGGGTTAGACAGGAGAGGTACAGGACTAGACAGAGAGGTGGGGTTTCAGGTACAGGGTTAGACAGAGAGGTACAGGGTTAGACAGAGAGGTACAGGACTAGACAGAGAGGTACAGGAATAGACAGAGAGGTACAGGGTTAGACAGAGAGGTACAGGAAGACAGAGAGGCACAGGGTTAGACAGAGAGGTACAGGACTAGACAGAGAGGTACAGGGTTAGACAGAGAGGTACAGGGTTAGACAGAGAGGTTAGACAGAGAGGTACAGGACTAGACAGAGAGGTACAGGGTTAGACAGAGAGGTACAGGGTTAGACAGAGAGGTACAGGACTAGACAGAGGTGCAGGGTTAGACAGAGAGGTACAGGAATAGACAGAGGGTAGGACTAGACAGAGAGGTACAGGGTTAGACAGAGAGGTACAGGGTTAGACAGAGAGGTACAGGACTAGACAGAGAGGTACAGGGTTACTAGACAGTGAGGGTACAGGGACAGAGAGGTACAGGGTTAGACAGAGAGGTACAGGGTTAGACAGAGAGGTACAGGACTAGACAGAGAGGTACAGGGTTAGACAGAGAGGTACAGGGTTAGACAGAGAGGTACAGGACTAGACAGAGAGGTACAGGGTTAGACAGAGAGGTACAGGGTTAGACAGAGAGGTACAGGACTAGACAGAGGTACAGGGTTAGACAGAGAGGTACAGGGTTAGACAGAGAGTACAGGACTAGACAGAGAGGTACAGGGTTAGACAGAGAGGTACAGGACTAGACAGAGAGGTACAGGGTTAGACAGAGGTGGGTTAGACAGAGGGTACAGGGTTAGACAGAGAGGTACAGGAGTAGACAGAGAGGTACAGGGATAGACAGAGAGGTACAGGAGTAGAGGCACAGGACTAGACAGAGAGGTACAGGGTTAGACAGAGAGGTACAGGACTAGACAGAGAGGCACAGGGTTAGACAGAGACAGGACCTAGACAGAGAGGTACAGGACTTAGACAGAGAGGTACAGGGTTAGACAGAGAGGTACAGGACTAGACAGAGAGGTACAGGGTTAGACAGAGAGGTACAGGACAGAGAGGTACTAGACAGAGAGGTACAGGGATAGACAGAGGTACAGGGTTAGACAGAGGGTACAGGACTAGACAGAGGTACAGGACTAGACAGAGAGGTACAGGGTTAGACAGAGGTAGGTTAGACAGAGAGGTACAGGGTTAGACAGAGAGAGGTACAGGGTTAGACAGAGGTACAGGGTTAGACAGAGGTACTAGACAGAGAGGTACAGGGTTAGACAGAGGGTACAGGACTAGACAGAGAGGCACAGGGTTAGACAGAGAGGTACAGGGTTAGACAGAGAGGTACAGGGGTTAGACAGAGAGGGCAGGGTTAGACAGAGAGGTTAGACAGAGAGGTACAGGACTAGACAGAGAAGTACAGGGTTAGACAGAGAGGTACAGGGTTAGACAGAGAGGTACAGGAGTAGACAGAGAGGTACAGGGATAGACAGAGAGGTACAGGGTTAGACAGAGAGGTACAGGACTAGACAGAGGTACAGGGTTAGACAGAGAGGGTACAGGGTCAGACAGAGAGGTAGGGTTAGACAGAGGTACAGGGTTAGACAGAGAGGTACAGGTTAGACAGAGGTACAGGGTTAGACAGAGGTACAGGGTTAGACAGAGAGGTACAGGGTTAGACAGAGAGGTGCAGGACTAGACAGAGAGGTACAGGGTTAGACAGAGAGGTAGTGCAGGGTTAGACAGAGGTACAGGGTTAGACTAGACAGAGGTACAGGGTTAGACAGAGATGTACAGGGTTAGACAGAGGTACAGGGTTAGACAGAGAGGTACAGGGACAGAGAGGTACAGGGTTAGACAGAGAGGTACAGGGTTAGACAGAGAGGTACAGGACTAGACAGAGAGGTACAGGGTTAGACAGAGAGGTACAGGGTTAGACAGAGAGGTACAGGGTTAGACAGAGGTACAGGGTTAGACAGAGGTGGGTTAGACAGGTTAGACAGAGAGGGTACAGGAATAGACAGGGTTAGACAGAGAGGTACAGGACTAGACAGAGAGGTACAGGGTTAGACAGAGAGGTACAGGACTAGACAGAGAGGTACAGGGTTAGACAGAGGGTACAGGGTTAGACAGAGAGTAGGGTTAGACAGAGAGGTACAGGGTTAGACAGAGAGGTGCAGGACTAGACAGAGAGGTACAGGGTTAGACAGAGGTACAGGGTTAGACAGAGAGGTACAGGGTTAGACAGAGAGGTACAGGACTAGACAGATAGGTACAGGGTTAGACAGAGAGGTACAGGGTTAGACAGAGAGGTACAGGACTAGACAGAGAGGTGCAGGGTTAGACAGAGAGGTACAGGGTTAGACAGAGAGGTACAGGACTAGACAGAGAGGTACAGGGTTAGACAGAGAGGTACAGGGTTAGACAGAGGTATAGGGTTAGACAGGGGTTTAGACAGTGAGGTACAGGAATAGAGAGGTACAGGGGTTAGACAGAGAGGTACAGGGTTAGACAGTAGGTACAGGACTAGACAGAGAGGTACAGGGTTAGACAGAGAGGTACAGGGTTAGACAGAGAGGTACAGGACTAGACAGAGAGGTACAGGGTTAGACAGAGAGGTACAGGGTTAGACAGAGAGGTACAGGACTAGACAGAGAGGTACAGGACTAGACAGAGAGGTTGGGACAGAGAGTTAGACAGAGAGGTACAGGGTTACAGACAGGGTTAGACAGAGGGTACAGGGTTACAGAGAGGTGCTAGACAGAGAGGTACAGGGTTAGACAGAGAGGTTAGACAGGACTAGACAGGGTTGGGGAGAGGGTACAGGGTTAGACAGAGAGGTACAGGGTTAGACAGAGAGGTACAGGAATAGACAGAGAGGTACAGGGGTTAGACAGAGAGGTAGTTGACAGGACTAGACAGAGAGGTACAGGGTTAGACAGAGAGGTACAGGGTTAGACAGAGGTACAGGGTTACAGGACTAGACAGAGAGGTACAGGGTTAGACAGAGAGGTACAGGGTTAGACAGAGAGGTACAGGGTTAGACAGAGAGGTACAGGGTTAGACAGAGAGGTACAGGGTTAGACAAGACTAGAGAGGTACAGGGTTAGACAGAGAGGTACAGGACTAGACAGAGAGGTACAGGGTTAGACAGAGAGGTACAGGGTTAGACAGAGAGGTACAGGGTTAGACAGAGAGGTAGGGATACAGGGTTAGACAGAGGAGGTACAGGGGTTTAGACAGAGAGGTACAGGGTTAGACAGAGAGAGGTACAGGACTAGACAGAGAGGTACAGGGTTAGACAGAGAGGTACAGGGTTAGACAGAGAGGTACAGGACTAGGACAGAGAGGTACAGGGTTAGACAGAGAGGTACAGGGTTAGACAGAGAGGTACAGGGTTAGACAGAGAGGTACAGGGTTAGACAGAGAGGTACAGGGTTAGACAGAGAGGGTACAGGGTTAGACAGAGAGGTACAGGACTAGTTTAGACAGAGAGGTACAGGGGTTAGACAGAGAGGCACAGGGTTAGACAGAGGTACAGGGTTAGACAGAGAGGTACAGGGTTAGACAGAGAGGTACAGGAGTAGACAGAGAGGTACAGGGATAGACAGAGAGGTACAGGACTAGACAGAGAGGTACAGGGTTAGACAGAGAGGTACAGGGTTAGACAGAGAGTACAGGACTAGACAGAGAGGTACAGGGTTAGACAGAGACAGGACTAGACAGAGAGGTCAGGGTTAGACAGAGAGGGGTACAGGGTTAGACAGGAGAGTACAGGACTAGACAGAGAGGTACAGGGTTAGACAGAGAGGTACAGGGTTAGACAGAGAGGTACAGGGTTAGACAGAGAGGTACAGGAATAGACAGAGAGGTGCAGGGTTAGACAGGAGAGGCACAGGGTTAGACAGGGTTAGACAGAGAGGTACAGGGTTAGACAGAGAGGTACAGGGTTAGACAGAGAGGTACAGGACTAGACAGAGAGGTACAGGGTTAGACAGAGAGGTACAGGGTTAGACAGAGAGAGAGGTACAGGACTAGACAGAGGTTAGACAGTGAGGTTACAGGACTAGACAGGAGAGGTACAGGGTTAGACAGAGAGGTACAGGGTTAGACAGAGAGGTACAGGAATAGACAGGACTTAGACAGAGAGGTACAGGGTTAGACAGAGAGGTACAGGGTTAGACAGAGAGGTACAGGGTTAGACAGAGGTACAGGACTAGACAGAGAGGTACAGTGTTAGACAGAGAGGTACAGGGTTAGACAGAGAGGTACAGGGTTAGACAGAGAGGTACAGGGTCAGACAGAGGTACAGGGTTAGACAGAGAGGTACAGGGTTAGACAGAGAGGTACAGGACTAGACAGAGAGGTAGGAGAGGTACAGGAATAGACAGAGAGGTACAGGACAGAGAGGTACAGGGTTAGACAGAGAGGTACAGGAGGTTAGACAGACAGAGGTACAGGGTTAGACAGAGAGGTACAGGTTAGACAGAGAGGTACAGGACTAGACAGAGAGGTACAGGGTTAGACAGAGAGGTACAGGAGACAGGAGAGGTACAGGAGTAGACAGAGAGGTACAGGGTTAGACAGAGAGGTACAGGACTAGACAGAGAGGTACAGGAGGTACAGGACTTAGACAGAGAGGTACAGGACTAGACAGAGAGGTGCAGGGTTAGACAGAGAGGTACAGGGTTAGACAGAGAGGTACAGGGTACAGAGGTACAGGGTTAGACAGAGAGTACAGGGACAGAGGGAGTAGACAGGAGGTACAGGTTAGACAGAGAGGTACAGGACTAGACAGAGAGGTACAGGGTTAGACAGAGAGGGGTACAGGGTTAGACAGAGGTACAGGACTAGACAGGGTTTAGACAGAGAGGTACAGGACTAGACAGAGAGGCACAGGGTTAGACAGAGGGTACAGGGTTAGACAGAGAGGTACAGGACTAGACAGAGAGGTACAGGGATAGACAGAGAGGTACAGGGTTAGACAGACAGAGAGGTACAGGGTTAGACAGAGAGGTACAGGACTAGACAGAGAGGTACAGGGTTAGACAGAGAGGTAGTACAGAGAATAGACAGAGAAGTGCAGGGTTACAGAGAGGTACAGGGTTAGACAGAGGTACAGAGACAGAGGGTACAGGGTTAGACAGAGAGGTACAGGGTTAGACAGAGAGGTACAGGGTTAGACAGAGAGGTACAGGGTTAGACAGAGAGGTACAGGGTTAGACAGAGAGGTACAGGACTAGACAGAGAGGTACAGGGTTAGACAGAGAGGTACAGGGTTAGACAGAGAGGTACAGGACTAGACAGAGAGGTACAGGGTTAGACAGAGAGGTACAGGGTTAGACAGAGAGGTACAGGGTTAGACAGTGAGGTACAGGGTTAGACAGACAGAGAGTACAGGGTTAGACAGAGAGGTACAGGGTTAGACAGAGAGGTACAGGGTTAGACAGAGAGGTACAGGGTTAGACAGAGAGGAGGTACAGGGTTAGACAGAGAGGTACAGGGTTAGACAGAGAGGTACAGGACTAGACAGAGAGGTACAGGGTTAGACAGAGAGGTACAGGGTTAGACAGAGAGGTACAGGGTTAGACAGAGAGGTACAGGGTTAGACAGAGAGGTACAGGGTTAGACAGACAGGTACAGGGTTAGAGACAGAGAGGTGCAGGGTAGACAGAGGTGCAGGGTTAGACAGAGAGGTACAGGGTACAGGACTAGACAGAGAGGTACAGGGTTAGACAGAGAGGTACAGGGTTAGACAGAGAGTACAGGGTTAGACAGAGAGGTACAGGACTAGACAGAGAGGTACAGGGTTAGACAGAGAGGTACAGGGTTAGACAGAGAGGTACAGGGTTAGACAGAGAGGTACAGGACTAGACAGAGAGGTACAGGGTTAGACAGAGAGGTACAGGGTTAGACAGAGAGGTACAGGGTTAGACAGAGAGGTACAGGAATAGACAGAGAGGTACAGGGTTAGACAGAGAGGTACAGGGTTAGACAGAGAGGTACAGGGTTAGACAGAGAGGTACAGGGTTAGACAGAGAGGTACAGGGTTAGACAGAGAGGTACAGGGTTAGACAGAGAGGGTACAGGACTAGACAGAGAGGTACAGGGTTAGACAGAGAGGTACAGGGTTAGACAGAGAGGTACAGGACTAGACAGTTACAGGGTTAGACAGAGGTGCAGGGTTTGGGAGAGGTAGACAGACAGAGGTACAGGGTTAGACAGAGAGGTACAGGGTTAGACAGAGAGGTACAGGACTAGACAGAGAGGTACAGGGTTAGACAGAGAGGTACAGGGTTAGACAGAGAGGTACAGGGATAGACAGAGAGGTACAGGGTTAGACAGAGAGGTACAGGGTTAGACAGAGAGGTACAGGGTTAGACAGAGAGGTACAGGGATAGACAGAGAGGTACAGGGTTAGACAGAGAGGTACAGGGTTAGACAGAGAGGTACAGGGTTAGACAGAGAGGTACAGGAATAGACAGAGAGGTACAGGGTTAGACAGAGGGTACAGGGTTAGACAGAGAGGTACAGGGTTAGACAGAGGTGCAGGGTTAGACAGAGAGGTACAGGAATAGACAGAGAGGTACAGGACTAGACAGAGAGGTACAGGGTTAGACAGAGAGGTACAGGGTTAGACAGAGAGGTACAGGGTTAGACAGAGAGGTACAGGAGTAGACAGAGAGGTACAGGGTTAGACAGAGAGGTAGGGTTAGACAGAGAGGGTACAGGGTTAGACAGAGAGGTACAGGACTAGACAGAGAGGTACAGGAATAGACAGAGAGGTACAGGACTAGACAGAGAGTACAGGGTTAGACAGAGAGGTACAGGGTTAGACAGAGAGGTACAGGAGTTAGACAGAGAGGTACAGGAATAGACAGAGAGGTACAGGGTTAGACAGTGAGGTACAGGACTAGACAGAGAGGTACAGGGTTAGACAGAGAGGTACAGGGTTAGACAGAGAGGTACAGGGTTAGACAGAGAGGTACAGGGTTAGACAGAGAGGTACAGGGTTAGACAGAGAGGTACAGGACTAGACAGAGAGGTACAGGGATAGACAGAGAGGTACAGGACTAGACAGAGAGGTACAGGGTTAGACAGAGAGGTACAGGGACTAGACAGAGAGGTACAGGACTAGACAGAGAGGTGCAGGGTTAGACAGAGAGGTACAGGAATAGACAGAGGTGCAGGGTTAGACAGAGAGGTACAGGGATAGACAGGGTTAGACTACAGGTACAGGGTTAGACAGAGAGGTACAGGGTTAGACAGAGAGGTACAGGGTTAGACAGAGAGGTGCAGGGTTAGACAGAGAGTACAGGGATAGACAGAGAGGTACAGGGTTAGACAGAGAGGTACAGGGTTAGACAGAGAGGTACAGGGTTAGACAGAGAGGTACAGGGTTAGACAGAGAGGTACAGGGTTAGACAGAGAGGTACAGGGTTATTCAGAGAGGTACAGGACTAGACAGAGAGGTGCAGGGTTAGACAGAGAGGTACAGGGTAGACAGAGAGGTACAGGGTTAGACAGAGGTAGGGTTAGACAGGGTTAGACAGAGAGGTACAGGGTTAGACAGAGAGGTACAGGGTTAGACAGAGAGGTACAGACAGAGAGGTACAGGGTTAGACAGAGAGGTACAGGGTTAGACAGAGAGGTACAGGACTAGACAGAGAGGTACAGGGTTAGACAGAGAGGTACAGGGTTAGACAGAGAGGTACAGGGTTAGACAGAGAGGTACAGGGTTAGACAGAGAGGTACAGGACTAGACAGAGAGGTACAGGACTAGACAGAGAGGTACAGGGTTAGACAGAGAGGTACAGGGTTAGACAGAGAGGTACAGGACTAGACAGAGAGGTACAGGGTTAGACAGAGAGGTACAGGACTAGACAGAGAGGCACAGGGTTAGACAGGGTTAGACAGTGAGAGAGGTAGACAGAGGTACAGGATTAGACAGAGAGGTACAGGGTAGACAGAGAGGTACAGGGTTAGACAGAGAGGTAGAGACAGAGAGGTACAGGGTTAGACAGAGAGGTACAGGGTTAGACAGAGAGGTACAGGGTTAGACAGAGAGGTACAGGGTTAGACAGAGAGGTACAGGGTAGACAGGAGTTAGACAGAGAGGTACAGGGTTAGACAGAGAGGTACAGGACTAGACAGAGAGGTACAGGGTTAGACAGAGAGGTACAGGGTTAGACAGAGAGGTACAGGACTAGACAGAGGTACAGGACTAGACAGAGAGGTACAGGGACTAGACAGAGAGGTACAGGGTTAGACAGAGAGGTACAGGAATAGACAGAGAGGTACAGGACTAGACAGAGAGGTACAGGGACTAGACAGAGAGAGGTACAGGGTTAGACAGAGAGGTACAGGGTTAGACAGAGAGGTACAGGGTTAGACAGAGAGGTACAGGGTTAGACAGAGAGGTACAGGGTTAGACAGAGAGGTACAGGACTAGACAGAGAGGTACAGGGTTAGACAGAGAGGTACAGGACTAGACAGAGGTACAGGGTTAGACAGAGAGGTACAGGACTAGACAGAGAGGTACAGGGTTAGACTGAGAGGTACAGGACTAGACAGAGAGGTACAGGGTTAGACAGAGAGGTACAGGGTTAGACAGAGATGTACAGGGTTAGACTGAGAGGTACAGGGTTAGACTGAGAGGTACAGGGTTAGACAGAGAGGTACAGGGTTAGACAGAGAGGTACAGGACTAGACAGAGAGGTACAGGGATAGACAGAGAGGTACAGGGTTAGACAGAGAGGTACAGGGTTAGACAGAGAGGTACAGGGTTAGACAGAGAGGTACAGGGTTAGGGTTAGACAGAGAGGTACAGGACTAGACAGAGAGGTACAGGGTTACTAGACAGAGACAGGTACAGGGTCAGACAGAGAGGTACAGGACAGAGAGGTAGACAGAGAGGTACAGGACTAGACAGAGAGGTACAGGGTTAGACAGAGAGGTACAGGAATAGACAGAGAGGTACTAGACAGAGAGGTACAGGGTTAGACAGACAGAGAGGTACAGGGTCAGACAGAGAGGTACAGGGTTAGACAGAGAGGTACAGGGTTAGACAGAGAGGTACAGGGTTAGGAGAGGTACAGGGTTAGACAGAGAGGTACAGGACTAGACAGAGAGGTATTGGACTAGACAGAGAGGTACAGGGTTAGACAGAGAGGTGCAGGACTAGACAGAGGGTGCAGTGACAGAGGTACAGGACTACAGAGAGGCACAGGGTTACAGGGTTAGACTGGACTAGACCGAGAGGTACAGGGTTAGACTGAGAGGTACAGGGTTAGACAGAGAGGTACAGGGTTAGACAGAGAGGTACAGGACTAGACAGAGAGGTACAGGGATAGACAGAGAGGTACAGGGTTAGACAGAGAGGTACAGGGTCAGACAGAGAGGTACAGGGTTAGACAGAGAGGTACAGGGTTAGACAGAGAGGTACAGGACTAGACAGAGAGGTACAGGGTCAGACAGAGAGGTACAGGACTAGACAGAGAGGTACAGGACTAGACAGAGAGGTACAGAGTCAGACAGAGAGGTACAGGAATAGACAGAGAGGTACAGGGTTAGACAGAGAGGTACAGGACTAGACAGAGAGGTACAGGGTCAGACAGAGAGGTACAGGGTCAGACAGAGAGGTACAGGGTTAGACAGAGAGGTACAGGGTTAGACAGAGAGGTGCAGGACTAGACAGAGAGGTACAGGACTAGACAGAGAGGTACAGGGTTAGACAGAGAGGTACAGGACTAGACAGAGAGGTGCAGTACTAGACCGAGAGGTACAGGGTCAGACAGAGAGGTACAGGACTAGACCGAGAGGTACAGGACTAGACAGAGATGTACAGCTATAGACAGAGAGGTACAGTACTAGACAGAGAGGTACAGCTATAGACAGAGAGGTACAGGACTAGACAGAGAGGTACAGGTATAGACAGAGAGGTACAGGAATAGACAGAGAGGTACAGGACTAGACAGAGAGGTACAAGTATAGACAGAGAGGTACAGGGTTAGACAGAGAGGTACAGGAATAGACAGAGAGGTACAGGTATAGACAGAGAGGTACAGGACTAGACAGAGAGGTACAAGTATAGACAGAGAGGTACAGGGTTAGACAGAGAGGTACAGGGTTAGACAGAGAGGTATAGGACTAGACCGAGAGGTACAGGATTAGACAGAGAGGTACAGGGTTAGACCGAGAGGTACAGGATTCGATAGAGAGGTACAGGGTTAGACAGAGAGGTACAGGAATAGACAGAGAGGTACAGGAATAGACAGAGAGGTACAGGTATAGACAGAGAGGTTTTATTTTTTATTTTACCTTTATTTTACTAGGCAAGTCAGTTATGAACAAATTCTTATTTTTAATGACGGCCTAGGAACAGTGGGTTAACTGCCTGTTCAAGGGCAGAACGACAGATTTGTACCTTGTCAGCTCGGGATTCGAACCTTTCGGTTACTAGTCCAACGCTCTAACCACTAGGCTACCCTGTCGCCCCAGAGGTACAGGACTAGACAGAGAGGTATTTGTATCAGTGCTCCTGGTCCCCTCTCCCCTCTCCCATAGCTATGGGACTGTGTCCTCTCTCCCATAGCTAGGGGACTGTGTCCTCTCTCCCATAGCTAGGGACTGTGTCCTCTCTCCCATAGCTATGGGACTGTGTCCTCTCTCCCATAGCTAGGGACTGTGTCCTCTCTCCCATAGCTATGGGACTGTGTCCTCTCTCCCATAGCTATGGGACTGTGTCCTCTCTCCCATAGCTATGGGACTGTGTCCTCTCTCCCATAACTATGGGACTGTGTCCTCAATGTCAAACCAGATAAAACATTGAGACTGTATTTTCCAGCTAGCAGTGTATGTACTGAGTAGTGTTGACAGACAACAGTTCTGTAGGCTACTGCATATCAATGCCAATCATACACCTTGACACTGTGTCCCCTCTCTGCTCTCCTCTTCTGAGCCACGAGACCCTTTAATCAATGTCAAACCAAACATGTTATTTGTCACCAATCTCTGTGTCTCTCATGTCTCCCTTCTCATTC
>NW_027008522.1:35000-45000 GCF_036934945.1 Oncorhynchus masou masou
ACTACATGTCATCCTGTCTCCTGTATATAAAGACTACATCATATCCTGTCTCCTATATGTAAAGACTACATCATATCCTGTCTCCTATATATACAGACTACATGTCATTCTGTCTCCTATATATAAAGACGACATCATATCCTGTCTCTTGTATATAAAGACTACATCATATCCTGTCTCCTATATATAAAGACTACATCATAACCTGTCTCCTATATTTTAAGACTACATGGCATCCTGTCTCCTATATATAAAGACTACATCATATCCTGTCTCCTATATGTAAAGACTACATCATATCCTGTCTCCTATATATACAGACTACATGTCATTCTGTCTCCTATATGTAAAGACTACATCATATCCTGTCTCCTATATATAAAGACTACATCATATCCTGTCTCCAATATATAAAGACTACATGGTATCCTGTCTCCTATATATAAAGACTACATCATATCCTGTCTCCTATATGTAAAGACTACATCATATCCTGTCTCCTATATATAAAGACTACATGGCTTCCTGTCTCCTATATATAAAGACAACATCATATCCTGTCTCCTATATATAAAGACTACATCATATCATGTCTCCTATATATAAAGACTACATCATATCCTGTCTCCTATATATAAAGACTACATCATATCCTGTCTCCTATATATAAAGACTACATGGCATCCTGTCTCCTATATGTAAAGACTACATCATATCCTGTCTCCTATATGTAAAGACTACATCATATCCTGTCTCCTATATGTAAAGACTACATCATATCCTGTCTCCTATATATAAAGACTACATCATATCCTGTCTCCTATATATAAAGACTACATGGCATCCTGTCTCCTGTATGTAAAGACTATATCATATCCTGTCTCCTATATATAAAGACTACATGGCATCCTGTCTCCTATATATAAAGACTACATCATATCCTGTCTCCTATATATAAAGACTACATCATATCCTGTCTCCTATATATAAAGACCACATCATATCCTGTCTCCTATATATATAAAGACTACATCATATCCTGTCTCCTATATATAAAGTCTACATGGCATCCTGTCTCCTGTATATAAAGACTACATCATATCCTGCCTCCTATATGTAAAGACTACATCATATCCTGTCTCCTATATGTAAAGACTACATCATATCCTGTCTCCTATATGTAAAGACTACATGGCATCCTGTCTCCTGTATGTAAAGACTACATCATATCCTGTCTCCTATATATAAAGACTACATGGCATCCTGTCTCCTATATATAAAGACTACATCATATCCTGTCTCCTATATATAAAGACTACATCATATCCTGTCTCCTATATATAAAGACCACATCATATCCTGTCTCCTATATATAAAGACTACATCATATCCTGTCTACAAAATATATATAAAGACTACATCATATCCTGTCTCCTATATATATAAAGACTACATGGCATCCTGTCTCCTGTATATAAAGACTACATCATATCCTGTCTCCTATATATAAAGACTACATCATATCCTGTCTACAAAATATATATAAAGACTACATCATATCCTGTCTCCTATATATAAAGACTACATGGCATCCTGTCTCCTGTATATAAAGACTACATCATATCCTGTCTCCTATACATAAAGACTACATCATATCCTGTCTCCTATATATAAAGACTACATCATATCCTGTCTCCTATATATATAAAGACTACATCATATCCTGTCTCCTATATATATAAAGACTACATGACATCCTGTCTCCTATATATAAAGACTACATCATATCCTGTCTCCTATATATAAAGACTACATCATATCCTGTCTCCTATATATAAAGACTGCATGGCTTCCTGTCTCCTGTATATAAAGACTACATGTCATCCTGTCTCCTATATGTAAAGACTACATCATATCCTGTCTCCTATATATAAAGACCACATCATATCCTGTCTCCTATATATAAAGACTACATCATATCCTGTCTCCTATATATAAAGACTACATGGCATCCTGTCTCCTGTATATAAAGACTACATCATATCCTGTCTCCTATACATAAAGACTACATCATATCCTGTCTCCTATATATAAAGACTACATCATATCCTGTCTCCTATATATAAAGACTACATCATATCCTGTCTCCTATATATAAAGACTACATCATATCCTGTCTCCTATATATAAAGACTACATGTCATCCTGTCTCCTATATATAAAGACTACATCATATCCTGTCTCCTATATATAAAGACTACATCATATCCTGTCTCCTATATGTAAAGACTACATCATATCCTGTCTCCTATATATACAGACTACATGTCATCCTGTCTCCTATATATAAAGACGACATCATATCCTGTCTCTTGTATATAAAGACTACATCATATCCTGTCTCCTGTATATAAAGACTACATCATATCCTGTCTCCTATATATAAAGACTACATCATATCCTGCCTCCTGTATATAAAGACTACATCATATCCTGTCTCCTATATATACAGACTACATGTCATCCTGTCTCCTATATGTAAAGACTACATCATATCCTGTCTCCTATATATAAAGACTACATCATATCCTGTCTCCTATATATAAAGACTACATGGTATCCTGTCTCCTATATATAAAGACTACATCATATCCTGTCTCCTATATGTAAAGACTTCATCATATCCTGTCTCCTATATATAAAGACTACATCATATCATGTCTCCTATATATAAAGACTACATCATATCCTGTCTCCTATATATAAAGACTACATCATATCCTGTCTCCTATATATAAAGACTACATGGCATCCTGTCTCCTATATGTAAAGACTACATCATATCCTGTCTCCTATATGTAAAGACTACATCATATCCTGTCTCCTATATGTAAAGACTACATCATATCATGTCTCCTATATATAAAGACTACATCATATCCTGTCTCCTATATATAAAGACTACATCATATCCTGTCTCCTATATATAAAGACTACATCATATCCTGTCTCTTATATATAAAGACTACATGCCATCCTGTCACCTATATATAAAGACTACATCATATCCTGTCTCCTATATATAAAGACTACATCATATCCTGTCTCCTATATATAAAGACTACATGGCATCCTGTCTCCTGTATATAAAGACTACATCATATCCTGTCTCCTATATATAAAGACTACATCATATCCTGTCTCCTGTATATAAAGACTACATGGCATCCTGTCTCCTATACATAAAGACTACATGGCATCCTGTCTCCTATATATAAAGACTACATCATATCCTGTCTCCTATATATAAAGACTACATCATATCCTGTCTCCTATATATAAAGACTACATCATATCCTGTCTCCTATATACATAAAGACTACATGGCATCCTGTCTCCTATACATAAAGACTACATGGCATCCTGTCTCCTATATATAAAGACTACATCATATCCTGTCTCCTATATATAAAGACTACATCATATCCTGTCTCCTATATATAAAGACTACATCATATCCTGTCTCCTATACATAAAGACTACATGGCATCCTGTCTCCTATATATAAAGACTACATCATATCCTGTCTCCTATATATAAAGACTACATCATATCCTGTCTCCTATATATAAAGACTACATCATATCCTGTCTCCTATATATAAAGACTACATCATATCCTGTCTCCTGTATATAAAGACTACATCATATCCTGTCTCCTATATATAAAGACTACATCATATCCTGTCTCCTATATATAAAGACTACATGGCATCCTGTCTCCTGTATATAAAGACTACATGGCATCCTGTCTCCTATACATAAAGACTACATGGCATCCTGTCTCCTATATATAAAGACTACATGGCATCCTGTCTCTTGTCACACCCTGGTCGAAATATATTATGTTTATTCTTAATTTATTTCGGTCAGGCCAGGGTGTGACATGGGTTATTGTGGTGTGTTTTTGTCTTGGGGTTTTGTGGGATGTCTAGCGTTAGTCTATGGCTGCCTGAGGCGGTTCTCAATCAGAGTCAGGTGATTATCGTTGTCTCGGATTGGGAACCATATTTAGGCAGCCATATTCTTTGTGTGTTTGGTGGGTGATTGTCCTTAGTGTCATTGTTCCTGTTTCTGTGTTAGTTTACACAAGTATAGGCTGTTTCGGATTTCGTTAAGTTCTTTTGTTTTTGTAGTATTTGTATTGATTCGTGTTTACGTTTGTTGATTAAACATGGATCGCAATCTACACGCTGCATTTTGGTCCGACTCTCCTTCACCGCATGAAAACCGTTACAATATCTAACAACTCAATTATCTCTGATGGTTAACATCATATCAATATAAATATCTAACAACTCAATTATCTCTTATGGTTTACATCATATCAATATAAATATCTAACAACTCAATTATCTCTTATGGTTTACATCATATCAATATAAATATCTAACAACTCAATTATCTCTGATGGTTTACATCATGTCAATACAAATATTTAACAACTCAATTATCTCTGATGGTTAACATCATATCAATATAAATATCTAACAAGCTATGGTCATGAATTTATACAAGTTACAACATTTGATCTGGATTGTTAGCTTGAGTGTGGATTTGTGTCCCAAATGGCCCCCTATGTCTTACATAATGCAGTACACAAGACCAGGGCCTGTAGTTAAACCCATTGGGATCTGGTTTGACCAGGGTCTGTAGTTAAATGTATTGGGATCTGGTTTGACCAGGGGCTGTAGTTAAATGTACAGGGATCTGGTTTGACCAGGGCCTGTAGTTAAACCCATTGGGATCTGGTTTGACCAGGGCCTGTAGTTAAACCCATTGGGATCTGGTTTGACCAGGGCCTGTAGTTAAACCCATTGGGATCTGGTTTGACCAGGGCCTGTAGTTAAATGTATTGGGATCTGGTTTGACCAGGGGCTGAAGTTAAACCCATTGGGATCTGGTTTGACCAGGGCCTGTAGTTAAACCCATTGGGATCTGGTTTGACCAGGGCCTGTAGTTAAATGTATTGGGATCTGGTTTGACCAGGGCCTGTAGTTAAACCCATTGGGATCTGGTTTGACCAGGGCCTGTAGTTAAACCCATTGGGATCTGGTTTGACCAGGGCCTGTAGTTAAACCCATTGGGATCTGGTTTGACCAGGGTCTGTAGTTAAATGTATTGGGATCTGGTTTGACCAGGGCCTGTAGTTAAACCCTTTGGCATCTGGTTTGACCAGGGCCTGTAGTTAAACCCATTGGGATCTGGTTTGACCAGGGCCTGTAGTTAAATGTATTGGGATCTGCTTTGACCAGGGCCTGTAGTTAAATGTATTGGGATCTGGTTTGACCAGGGCCTGTAGTTAAATGTATTGGGATCTGGTTTGACCAGGGCCTGTAGTTAAATGTATTGGGATCTGCTTTGACCAGGGCCTGTATTTAAACCCATTGGGATCTGGTTTGACCAGGGCCTGTAGTTAAATCTATTGGGATCAGCTTTGACAAGGGCCTGTAGTTAAACCCATTGGGATCTGGTCTGACACAGTGAACTATATAGGGAATCGGACCCTGGTCTAGGTGTAGGGAGCCGTGTGGAATGCATTCTAGGAGGGCTCTAGTGATGCGTAACCTTGGAGTCACTGTGGGAGTATTACTACTTTCATTACATATGAATTGGATTTGTGAGTTCGTTAGAACAACCAAATTATGTTCTGCAAGACCTGGAGTTTACATCATGAACAGTAGTGCACTACATTTGATCAGGACCAATAGGGTGAGTAGTACACTACATTTGATCAGGACCAATAGGGTGAGTAGTACACTACATTTGATCAGGACCAATAGGGTGAGTACTGCACTACATGTCCGGACATCTGACAGTCTCTATGGGGGTGCCACAGTGTTTGAATCTCGGGCCGACTCTTTTCCCTGTATACATCAATGATGTCGCTCTTTCTGCTGGTGATTCTCTGATCCACCTCTACACAGACGACACCATTCTGTATACTTCTGGCCCTTCTTTGGATGCCATACAACTCTCCTTCCGTGACCTCCAACTGCTCTTAAATGCAAGTAAACTAAATGAATGCTCTTCAACCGTTTGCTGCCCACACCTGCTTTCCCGTCCAGCATCACTACTCTGGATGGTTCTGACTTAGAATATGTGGACAACTATAAATACCTAGGTGTCTGGTTATACTGAAAACTCTCCTTCCAGACTCATATTAAACATCTCCAATCCAAAATTAAATTTATAATCGGCTTCCTATTTCGCAACAAAGCATCCTTCACTCATGCGGCCAAACAGACCCTCGTCAAACGGACCATCCTACCGATCCTCGACTTCGGTGATGTCATCTATAAAATAGCCTCCAACACTCTACTCAACAGACTGGATGTAGTCTATCACAGTGCCATCCGTTTTGTCACCAAAGCGCCTTATACTACCCACCACTGTGACCTGTATGATCACGTTGTCAAGCCCTGACCTTAGAGATCCTTTAAATTCTCTATTTGGTTAGGTCAGGGTGTGACTAGGGTGGGCAATCTATGTTTTCTATTTCTTTGTTGGCCTGGTATGGTTCCCAATCAGAGGCAGCTGTCTATCGTTGTCTCTGATTGGGGATCATATTTAGGCAGCCTTTTCCCACCTGTTGTTTGTGGGATCTTGTTTTTTGTGTAGCTGCCTGTGAGCAGCCCAGAACGTCACGTTTCGTTTTTCTTCAGTATTGTTTTTGGTGACTTTCATATTAATTAAACATGTGTAACTCTAAGTACGCTGTGCATTGGTCATTCATACCAACGTACGTGACACTCGTTGCCAAACCCACTGGCTCCAGGTCATCTCCAAGTTTCTGCTAGGTAAAGCCCCGCCTTATCTCAGCTCACTGGTCACCATAGTAGCACCCACCCATAGCACGTGCTCCAGCAGGTATGTCTCACTGGTCACCCCCAAAGCCAATTCTTCCTTTGGCTACCTTTCCTTCCAGTTCTCTGCTGCCAATGACTGGAACAAACTTCAAAAATCTCTGAAGCTGGAGACTCCGAGCAGCCCACAGATCACTGCACCTGTACATAGCCCATCCATAAATAGCCCATCCAATCTTCCTCATCCCCATACTGTATTTATTTATTTATCTTGCTCCTTTGCACCCCAGTATCTCAACTTGCACATTCATCTTCTGCACATCCTACCATTCTAGTGTTTAATTGCTATATTGTAATTACTTATTACTATTTTACTATTTATTGCCTTACCTCTCTCATCCTACCTCATTTGCACTCACTGTATATATACTTTTCTACTGTATTATTGAATGTATGTTTGTTTATTCCATGTGTAACTCTGTGTTGTTGTTTGTGTCGAACTGCTTTGCTTTATCTTGGCCAGGTCGCAGTTGTAAAAGAGAACTTGTTCTCAACTGGCCTACCTGGTTAAATAAAGGTAAAATAAAAATAAATAAAACAATTGTATCAGGACCAATAGGGTGGTAGTGAACTTCATCTGATCAGGACCAATAGGGTGGTAGTGAACATAATCTGATTAGGACCAATAGGGTGGTAGTGAACTACATCTGATCAGGACCAATATGGTAAGTAGTTCACTACATTGTATCAGGACCAATAGGGTAAGTAGTTCACTACATTGTATCAGGACCAATAGGGTGAGTAGTGTACTACATCTGATCAGAACCAATAGTGTAAGTAGTTCACTACATTGTATCAGGACCAATAGTGTGAGTAGTGAACTACATCTGATCATGACCTATAGGGTGTTAGTGCACTACATTGTATCAGGACCAATAGGGTGAGTAGTGGGTGAGTAGTGAACTACATCTGAGTAGTGAGTAGTGAACTACATCTGATCAGGACCAATAGGGTGAGTAGTGAACTACATTTGATCAGGACCAATAGGGTGAGTAGTGAACTATATAGGGTATGTAGTGAACTATATCGGTAGTAGTGAACTATATAGGTAGTAGTGAACTGCATAGGGGTAGTAGTGAACTATATAGGGTAAGTAGTGAACTATATCGGTAGTAGTGAACTATATAGGGTAAGTAGTGAACTAAATAGGTAGTAGTGAACTATATAGGTAGTAGTGAACTATATAGGGGTAGTAGTGAACTATATAGGGGTAGTAGTGAACTGTATAGGTAGTAGTGAACAACATAGGTTGTAGTGAACTATATAGGTAGTAGTGAACTATATAGGGGTAGTAGTGAACTATTTTGGGGTAGTAGTGAACTATATAGGGGTAGGAGTGAACTATATAGGTAGTAGTGACCTATATAGGTAGTAGTGAACTGTATAGGTAGTAGTGAACTGTATAGGTAGTAGTGAACTGTATAGGTAGTAGTGAACAACATAGGTTGTAGTGAACTATGTAGGTAGTAGTGAACTATATGGGTAGTAGTGAACTATATAGGTAGTAGTGAACTATATAGGTGTAGGAGTGAACTATATAGGTAGTAGTGACCTATATAGGTAGTAGTGAACTACATAGGGGTAGTAGTGAACTGTATAGGTAGTAGTGAACAACATAGGTTGTAGTGAACTATGTAGGGGTAGTAATGAACTATATAAGGGTAGGAGTGAACTATATAGGTAGTAGTGACCTATATAGGTAGTAGTGAACTATATAGGGGTAGTAGTGAACTACATAGGGGTAGTAGTGAACTGTATAGGTAGTAGTGAACAACGTAGGTTGTAGTGAACTATATAGGTAGTAGTGAACTATATAGGTAGTAGTGAAATATATAGGTGGTAGTGAAATGTATAGGTGGTAGTGAACTATGTAGGTTGTAGTGAACTATATAGGTAGTAGTGAAATATATAGGTGGTAGTGAAATGTATAGGTGGTAGTGAACTATGTAGGTTGTAGTGAACTATATAGGTAGTAGTGAAATGTATAGGTGGTAGTGAACTATGTAGGTTGTAGTGAACTATATAGGTAGTAGTGAAATGTATAGGTGGTAGTGAACTATGTAGGTTGTAGTGAACTATATAGGTAGTAGTGAAATGTATAGGTGGTAGTGAACTATGTTGTAAACTATATAGGTAGTAGTGAAATGTATAGGTGGTAGTGAACTATGTAGGTTGTAGTGAACTATATAGGTAGTAGTGAAATGTATAGGTGGTAGTGAACTATGTAGGTTGTAGTGAACTATATAGGTAGTAGTGAAATGTATAGGTGGTAGTGAACTATGTAGGTTGTAGTGAACTATATAGGTAGTAGTGAAATGTATAGGTGGTAGTGAACTATGTAGGTTGTAGTGAACTATATAGGTATAGGTATAGGTGGTAGTGAACTATGTAGGTTGTAGTGAACTATATAGTAGTAGTGAAATGTAGGTGGTAGTGAACTATGTAGGTTGTAGTGAACTATATAGGTAGTAGTGAAATGTATAGGTGGTAGTGAACTATGTAGGTTGTAGTGAACTATATAGGTAGTAGTGAAATGTATAGGTGGTAGTGAACTATGTAGGTTGTAGTGAACTATATAGGTAGTAGTGAAATGTATAGGTGGTAGTGAACTATGTAGGTTGTAGTGAACTATATAGGTAGTAGTGTATAGGTAGTGAACTATGTAGGTTGTAGTGAACTATATAGGTAGTAGTGAAATGTATAGGTGGTAGTGAACTATGTAGGTTGTAGTGAACTATATAGGTAGTAGTGAAATGTATAGGTGGTAGTGAACTATGTAGGTTGTAGTGAACTATATAGGTAGTAGTGAAATGTATAGGTGGTAGTGAACTACATTTTTTTTTTTTTTTTTTTTTTTTTTTTTCACCTTTATTTATCCAGGTAGGCTAGTTGAGAACAAGTTCTCATTTGCAACTGCGACCTGGCCAAGATAAAGCATAGCAGTGTGAACAGACAACACAGAGTTACACATGGAGTAAACAATTAACAAGTCAATAACACAGTAGAAAAAAGGGAGTCTATATACATTGTGTGCAAAAGGCATGAGGAGGAAGGCGAATAATTACAATTTTGCAG
>NW_027008522.1:52500-59887 GCF_036934945.1 Oncorhynchus masou masou
CAGACGCCGTGGTACACCTCATGCACACACACACCACTGGGTGAAGCATTACTGACTAGATGAATAGTGACTCAACACAGACAGGAAGTAGAGAGGGGAGACTTACACTGAAACATTACTGACTAGATGGATAGTGACTCAACACAGACAGGAAGTAGAGAGGGGAGACTTACACTGAAACATTACTGACTAGATGGATAGTGACTCAACACAGACAGGAAGTAGAGAGGGGAGACTTACACTGAAACATTACTGACTAGATGGATAGTGACGTTACACAGACAGGAAGTAGAGAGGGGAGACGGGGCTGTGTGTGTGTTTGTGTGTGTGTGTGTGTGTGTGTGTGTGTGTGTGTGTGTGTGTGTGTGTGTGTGTGTGTGTGTGTGTGTGTGTGTGTGTGTGTGTGTGTGTGAGTGAACCAGTGCCAGTATGTAGAAACAAGTATGTGCTTCCCCACGCCGTTGTGTTCTCATCAACATGCTCCCTTTCTCCTCTAATCTGTCCTATCCATCTCCCCACCACATATAACTGGTCTTCTACAGGTGATGATGCTGCATCTACCACTCTGTAAAGGAATCAAAGCCCTTCTCTCTCACCACATATAACTGGTCTTCTATAGGTGATGATGCTGCATCTACCACTCTGTAAAGGAATCAAAGCCCTTCTCTCTCACCACATATAACTGGTCTCCTACAGGTGATGATGCTGCATCTACCACTCTGTAAAGGAATCAAAGCCCTTCTCTCTCACCACATATAACTGGTCTTCTATAGGTGATGATGCTGCATCTACCACTCTGTAAAGGAATCAAAGCCCTTCTCTCTCACCACATATAACTGGTCTTCTACAGGTGATGATGCTGCATCTACTCACTTCTACAGGTGATGATGCTGCATCTACCACTCTGTAAAGGAATCAAAGCCCTTCTCTCTCACCACATATAACTGGTCTTCTACAGGTGATGATGCTGCATCTACCACTCTGTAAAGGAATCAAAGCCCTTCTCTCTCACCACATATAACTGGTCTCCTACAGGTGATGATGCTGCATCTACCACTCTGTAAAGGAATCAAAGCCCTTCTCTCTCACCACATATAACTGGTCTCCTACAGGTGATGATGCTGCATCTACCACTCTGTAAAGGAATCAAAGCCCTTCTCTCTCACCACATATAACTGGTCTCCTACAGGTGATGATGCTGCATCTACCACTCTGTAAAGGAATCAAAGCCCTTCTCTCTCACCACATATAACTGGTCTCCTACAGGTGATGATGCTGCATCTACCACTCTGTAAAGGAATCAAAGCCCTTCTCTCTCACCACATATAACTGGTCTCCTACAGGTGATGATGCTGCATCTACCACTCTGTAAAGGAATCAAAGCCCTTCTCTCTCACCACATATAACTGGTCTTCTACAGGTGATGATGCTGCATCTACCACTCTGTAAAGGAATCAAAGCCCTTCTCTCTCACCACATATAACTGGTCTTCTACAGGTGATGATGCTGCATCTACCACTCTGTAAAGGAATCAAAGCCCTTCTCTCTCACCACATATAACTGGTCTTCTACAGGTGATGATGCTGCATCTACCACTCTGTAAAGGAATCAAAGCCCTTCTCTCTCACCACATATAACTGGTCTTCTACAGGTGATGATGCTGCATCTACCACTCTGTAAAGGAATCAAAGCCCTTCTCTCTCACCACATATAACTGGTCTTCTACAGGTGATGATGCTGCATCTACCACTCTGTAAAGGAATCAAAGCCCTTCTCTCTCACCACATATAACTGGTCTCCTACAGGTGATGATGCTGCATCTACCACTCTGTAAAGGAATCAAAGCCCTTCTCTCTCACCACATATAACTGGTCTCCTACAGGTGATGATGCTGCATCTACCACTCTGTAAAGGAATCAAAGCCCTTCTCTCTCACCACATATAACTGGTCTCCTACAGGTGATGATGCTGCATCTACCACTCTGTAAAGGAATCAAAGCCCTTCTCTCTCACCACATATAACTGGTCTTCTACAGGTGATGATGCTGCATCTACCACTCTGTAAAGGAATCAAAGCCCTTCTCTCTCACCACATATAACTGGTCTTCTACAGGTGATGATGCTGCATCTACCACTCTGTAAAGGAATCAAAGCCCTTCTCTCTCACCACATATAACTGGTCTTCTACAGGTGATGATGCTGCATCTACCACTCTGTAAAGGAATCAAAGCCCTTCTCTCTCACCACATATAACTGGTCTCCTACAGGTGATGATGCTGCATCTACCACTCTGTAAAGGAATCAAAGCCCTTCTCTCTCACCACATATAACTGGTCTCCTACAGGTGATGATGCTGCATCTACCACTCTGTAAAGGAATCAAAGCCCTTCTCTCTCACCACATATAACTGGTCTCCTACAGGTGATGATGCTGCATCTACCACTCTGTAAAGGAATCAAAGCCCTTCTCTCTCACCACATATAACTGGTCTCCTACAGGTGATGATGCTGCATCTACCACTCTGTAAAGGAATCAAAGCCCTTCTCTCTCACCACATATAACTGGTCTCCTACAGGTGATGATGCTGCATCTACCACTCTGTAAAGGAATCAAAGCCCTTCTCTCTCACCACATATAACTGGTCTCCTACAGGTGATGATGCTGCATCTACCACTCTGTAAAGGAATCAAAGCCCTTCTCTCTCACCACATATAACTGGTCTCTACAGGTGATGATGCTGCATCTACCACTCTGTAAAGGAATCAAAGCCCTTCTCTCTCACCACATATAACTGGTCTTCTACAGGTGATGATGCTGCATCTACCACTCTGTAAAGGAATCAAAGCCCTTCTCTCTCACCACATATAACTGGTCTTCTACAGGTGATGATGCTGCATCTACCACTCTGTAAAGGAATCAAAGCCCTTCTCTCTCACCACATATAACTGGTCTTCTACAGGTGATGATGCTGCATCTACCACTCTGTAAAGGAATCAAAGCCCTTCTCTCTCACCACATATAACTGGTCTCCTACAGGTGATGATGCTGCATCTACCACTCTGTAAAGGAATCAAAGCCCTTCTCTCTCACCACATATAACTGGTCTCCTACAGGTGATGATGCTGCATCTACCACTCTGTAAAGGAATCAAAGCCCTTCTCTCACCACATATAACTGGTCTCCTACAGGTGATGATGCTGCATCTACCACTCTGTAAAGGAATCAAAGCCCTTCTCTCTCACCACATATAACTGGTCTTCTACAGGTGATGATGCTGCATCTACCACTCTGTAAAGGACTCAAAGCCCTTCTCTCTCACCACATATAACTGGTCTCCTATAGGTGATGATGCTGCATCTACCACTCTGTAAAGGAATCAAAGCCCTTCTCTCTCACCACATATAACTGGTCTCCTACAGGTGATGATGCTGCATCTACCACTCTGTAAAGGAATCAAAGCCCTTCTCTCTCACCACATATAACTGGTCTTCTACAGGTGATGATGCTGCATCTACCACTCTGTAAAGGAATCAAAGCCCTTCTCTCTCACCACATATAACTGGTCTTCTACAGGTGATGATGCTGCATCTACCACTCTGTAAAGGGATCAAAGCCCTTCTCTCTCACCACATATAACTGGTCTCCTACAGGTGATGATGCTGCATCTACCACTCTGTAAAGGAATCAAAGCCCTTCTCTCTCACCACATATAACTGGTCTTCTACAGGTGATGATGCTGCATCTACCACTCTGTAAAGAATCAAAGCCCTTCTCTCTCACCACATATAACTGGTCTCCTACAGGTGATGATGCTGCATCTACCACTCTGTAAAGGAATCAAAGTCCTTCTCTCTCACCACATGTATAACTTTTCATTACATTTCGTTATAGCACAACGGTTTGATTTGTCTAATCTTAGCAATTTCTTCTTAGCCAGCTACATAGCCGTCTTTGTATCAACGACAATTGCATAATTATCGTATTTCGTCGTCCTAACGTATCTGCCCAGCAGCTAGCTAAGCAGCTAGCTAACATCCACTGTCCACTAGCACTGTAGAAACTATTACACTCAACTGAACGACTCGATCAGCGTAGTGTCAGCTAGCTACATAGTTGTCTTCGCTGTCTTCGCATCCAAGATAATTGTGCAGTTTAGAGTGTGTAGACTTAGAGTGATTATCTTAATTTACCGAGTTAGCTAGCCAGCTGTTTGTCGTCCTTAACGTAGGAAATGCTGCTAGCTAGCTAGCCAACAGCTAGCCAACCTCTACCGAATTGAACTCCAACTACCCGGTCAACATTCCGTCGCTCCACAGGTAGTATCACATTTTCATTTCACTTCATTACAGTACAACGGTTTGATTTGTTTGATCGTAGCTAGCCAGCTACATAGCCGTCTTTGTATCTAAGACAATTGTGTAGTCTAGAGCGATTTTCTAGGTTAGCTGGCCAGCTATTGTCGTTCTTCTAACGTAGCTAGCCAGCTAGCCCCCGAATAGCAGCACTGTAGTAACTATTACAGTACAACGGTTTGTTTTGTTTGATCGTAGCTAGCTAGCTACATAGCCGTCTTTGTATCTAAGACAATTGTGTAGCCTAGAGCGATTTTCTAGGTTAGCTGGCCAGCTATTGTCGTTCTTTTAACGTAGCTAGCCAGCTAGCCCCCGAATAACAGCACTGTAGTAACTATTACAGTACAACGGTTTGTTTTGTTTGATCGTAGCTAGCTAGCTACATAGCCGTCTTTGTATCTAAGACAATTGTGTAGCCTAGAGCGATTTTCTAGGTTAGCTAGCCAGCTATTGTCGTTCTTTTAAAGTAACGTAACGCAATCAACCTGCTAGATAGCCAGCTAGCCCCGAATAGCAGCACTGTAGAAACTATTACACTCGACGGAACGACTTGATTAGTGTAGTGTCAACATCGCAGCCACTACCAGCTAGCCTACTCCAGCAGTACTGTATCATTTCAATCATTTCAGTCAATAAGATTCTTGCTACGTAAACTTAACTTTCTGAACATTCGAGACGTGTAGTCCACTTGTCATTCCAATCTCCTTTGCATTAGCGTAGCCTCTTCTGTACCCTGTTAACTATGTGTCTATCTATCCCTGTTCTCTCCTCTCTGCACAGACCATACAAACGCTCCACACCGCGTGGCCGCGTCACCCTAATCTGGTGTCCCAGCGCGCACGACCCACGTGGAGTTCCTGGTCTCCGGTAGCCTCTGGAACTGCCGATCTGCGGCCAACAAGGCAGAGTTCATCTCAGCCTATGCCTCCCTCCAGTCCCTCGACTTCCTGGCACTGACGGAAACATGGATCACCACAGATAACACTGCTACTCCTACTGCTCTCTCTTCGTCCGCCCACGTGTTCTCGCACACCCGAGAGCTTCTGGTCAGCGGGGTGGTGGCTGGGATCCTCATCTCTCCCAAGTGGTCATTCTCTCTCTCCCCCCATACCCATCTATCTATCGCCTCCTTTGAATTCCATGCTGTCACAGTTACCAGCCCTTTCAAGCTTAACATCCTTATCATTTATCGCCCTCCAGGTTCCTCGGAGAGTTCATCAATGAGCTTGATGCCTTGATAAGCTCCTTTCCTGAGGACGGCTCACCTCTCACAGTCCTGGGCGACTTTAACCTCCCCACGTCTACCTTTGACTCATTCCTCTCTGCCTCCTTCTTTCCACTCCTCTCCTCTTTTGACCTCACCCTCTCACCTTCCCCCCTACTCACAAGGCAGGCAATACGCTCGACCTCATCTTTACTAGATGCTGTTCTTCCACTAACCTCACTGCAACTCCCCTCCAAGTCTCCGACCACTACCTTGTATCCTTTTCCCTCTCGCTCTCATCCAACACTTCCCCACACTGCCCCTACTCGGATGGTATCGCGCGCCGTCCCAACCTTCGCTCTCTCTCCCCCGCTACTCTTTCCTCTTCCATCCTATCATCTCTTCCCTCTGCTCATACCTTCTCCAACCTTTCTCCTGATTCTGCCTCCTCAACCCTCCTCTCTTCCCTTTCTGCATCCTTTGACTCTCTATGTCCCCTATCCTCCAGGCCGGCTCGGTCCTCCCCGCTCCGTGGCTCGATGACTCATTGCGAGCTCACAGAACAGAGCTCCGGGCAGCCGACGGAAATGGAGGAAAACTCGCCTCCCTGCGGACCTGGCATCCTTTCACTCCCTCCTCTCTACATTTTCCTCCTCTGTCTCTGCTGCTAAAGCCACTTTCTACCACTCTAAATTCCAAGCATCTGCCTCTAACCCTAGGAAGCTCTTTGCCACCTTCTCCTCCTCCTGAATCCTCCTCCCCCTCCCTCCCCTCCTCCCTCTCTGCAGATGACTTCGTCAACCATTTTGAAAAGAAGGTCGGCGACATCCGATCCTCGTTTGCTAAGTCAAACGACACCGCTGGTTCTGCTCACACTGCCCTACCCTGTGCTCTGACCTCTTTCTCCCTCTCTCTCCAGATGAAATCTAAGCTTCTTGTGACGGCCGGCCGCCCAACAACCTGCCCGCTCGACCCTATCCCCTCCTCTCTTCTCCAGACCATTTCCGGGGACCTTCTCCCTTACCTCACCTCGCTCATCAACTCATCCCTGACCGCTGGCTACGTCCCTTCCGTCTTCAAGAGAGCGAGAGTTGCACCCCTTCTGAAAAAACCTGCACTCGATCCCTCCGATGTCAACAACTACAGACCAGTATCCCTTCTTTCTTTTCTTTCCAAAACTCTTGAACGTGCCGTCCTTGGCCAGCTCTCCCGCTATCTCTCTCAGAATGACCTTTCTTGATCCAAATCAGTCAGGTTTCAAGACTAGTCATTCAACTGGAGACTGCTCTTCTCTGCATCACGGAGGCGCTCCGCACTGCTAAAGCTAACTCTCTCTCCTCTGCTCTCATCCTTCTAGACCTATCGGCTGCCTTCGATACTGTGAACCATCAGATCCTCCTCTCCACCCTCTCCGAGTTGGGCATCTCCGGCGCGGCCCACGCTTGGATTGCGTCCTACCTGACAGGTCGCTCCTACCAGGTGGCGTGGCGAGAATCTGTCTCCTTCTGTACAGCTCTCACCACTGGTGTCCCCCAGGGCTCTGTTCTAGGCCCTCTCCTATTCTCGCTATACACCAAGTCACTTGGCTCTGTCATAACCTCACATGGTCTCTCCTATCATTGCTATGCAGACGACACACAATTAATCTTCTCCTTTCCCCCTTCTGATGACCAGGTGGCGAATCGCATCTCTGCATGTCTGGCAGACATATCAGTGTGGATGACAGATCACCACCTCAAGCTGAACCTCGGCAAGACGGAGCTGCTCTTCCTCCCGGGGAAGGACTGCCGTTCCATGATCTCGCCATCACGGTTGACAACTACAGGTGCAT
>NW_027008522.1:60387-70387 GCF_036934945.1 Oncorhynchus masou masou
TCTGGGATCTTAAGACCTCTTTAAGCCGTTGGTGAGACTGCTTCACTGTTGTTTGTGACGTTGTGGCTGGGCCACAGATCAACAAGGCTTGAACCAACGCCCAGAGACACGTTTCTAAACTCCTTCATGTTTCTAACACTGTGAAAGAAGTCTGAGAGAAATGACTATGAACAGCGTTGGCATTTATAATGTACAGCCCACGTTACTGTGAAAAGAGATGCCCTCAAAATGTTGTCATATGTGTCCTTGTCATGTCAACGTTAATAACTGTGGTGTACATTGTAAAAACAGGTGTACAAAGCCCTTTGTATTTTAAAAATACACACTTTTATACTCTCTTTCTATCTATATTTATATGTATGTTTGTACAGAAGAAAAACAAATGAAAAACAAATATTTTTTGATATTTTCCATCATATCATATATTATCAATCCATGTAGTTTTTTTTTTTTTACTCCAACGTTATTTGTATTTTGTATTTTGTGTAAACGGTAGATATTTAATTATTGGTTATTGAAAGTGTGTGTGTCAAGCACACGTCGCCGTGGTGTAAGGTCGGCAGTGTGTGTCCCACGTCCAATACGGCATCCTCTTCCCTAGAAGCCCAGAGTCCTAGACACTATCTGGAGAATGTGGTTCCGTTTGGGATGTCGCCTGCGTGTCTGTGTGGTACCTGTCAGTGTATCACTTTTCATTGTGACCAACGGATTGGACATAATAAAGCTGAAGTCAATGAAGTGTCAAAGTCCCCATTACATAACGATGTCAGGTGGGCCCTCTTTTTCATCAACTGACACCCACTCATTATCTAGTCAAAGAAATATGTGTTTCTCTCCCTCTCTCTCTCTCTCTCTCTCTCTCTCTCTCTCTCTCTCTCTGTCTGTCTGTCTGTCTGTCTGTCTCTCTCTCTTCTCACTCTCTTTCTGTCTGTCTGTCTGTCTGTCTCACTGTCTGTCTGTCTGTCTCTGTCTGTCTGTCTGTCTCTCTGTCTCTCTCTCTCTCTCTCTCTCTGTCTGTCTTCTGTCTCTCTCTCTCTCTCTCTCTTTCTGTGTCTCTCTCTGTCTGTCTCTCTGTCTGTCTGTCTCTCTGTCTGTCTGTCTGTCTGTCTGTCTGTCTGTCTGTCTGTCTGTCTGTCTCTCTCTCTCTGTCTGTCTCTCTTTTCTGTCTCTTCTGTCTGTCTGTCTCTATGTCTGTCTCTCTCTCTCTGTCTCTCTCTCTCTCTGTCTTTCTCTGTCTCTCTCTCTCTCTGTCTTTCTCTGTCTCTCTCTGCTCTGTCTGTCTCTCTCTCTCTGTCTTTCTCTGTCTCTCTCTGTCTCTATGTCTGTCTGTCTGTCTGTCTGTCTGTCTGTCTGTCTGTCTGTCTGTCTGTCTGTCTGTCTGTCTGTCTGTCTCTCTCTCTCTCTCTCTCTCTCTGTCTCTCTCTCTTGTTCTCTATCTCTCTTAACTCCTTATACAAAAGTGAATGACTTTCAAATCACAATTATATCCAAATGTGATCGAGAAAGGGCTTCATGTGGAAATCAACATCAACATCATTCATTCTTCTAGTTACCCTTCTGAGTTGTCCTCCTACTGTCATGTGGTACTACAAGTCGAACAACAGTCAACCACGAGACCATGGCAACCAGGAAAAATGTCTTTCTACGGTGTTTTGCTAATGAATACACTCCAGATGTGATGGGTTGGATGAAGACTCCATCTGACAGAGAGCAGAAGACGCCTCTATCTGCTGATTTCACAATCATCACGTTGCGTTAAATACAGTCAGTGTTGATGTGGCCTTTTCTCACACCGCCAAAGGCGCTGTCTCTGAGAACATCCCGTATGGTGGGTACAAGACGTCAATTAACTAACGCATGACAAACACACACGACACCGTCCTAACGCATGAACGCCTCCACATCAACACATATCACATGATAATGACAAACACACACTACATCGTCCTAATGCATGACCGTCTCCATATCAACACATACCACATGATAATGACAAACACACACACTACATCGTCCTAATGCATGACCGCCTCCACATCAACACATACCACATGATAATGACAAACACACACACTACATCGTCCTAATGCATGAACGCCTCCACATCAACACGTACCACATGATAATGACAAACACACACTACACCGTCCTTGTGAATGCAAATTACAATGACAAACACACAACACACACAAACAAAACAATGTCCCACATGGTGATAATCAAATTATAAAGACAAAGACATTCATGGAAATGCGTTTCATAATAAAGAACGTCTGATTTCATTAACACGTCACCACATGATAATGACAAACACACCCACTATTTATGTCCCACGCACTACGTGATATATCAAATTACAATGACACGCACAACACAGAACACAAACACACTACGTCATGTAACCACCATGGTGTTGGGAAAAACGTTTTTTAAAAGACGAAACCAAGGTCAAACTTTAACATGTCTTTACTTGGTTCATTTGCATTTTTTTGCACACAAAGAAATACTCCCACAATGCAATAGAGATCAAGCCAATGCAATTAACCTGGAAGGATTCAACATTTAACAGAAGCAAAGATTTCCATTAAGTGTCACACACGCACACAAGCACATGTGCACACACACACAGAAACACATGTGCACACACGCAAACACACACAGATGCATGCAAACAATATTTTGAATAAAAAAGATAAAAACATAAATAATTCCCAAGTAAAACATTAATGTACTCATATCCTGTCTCATTATAGACTACATCATATCCTGTCAAATTTGCACACAAAGAAATACTCCCAATGCCTAATAGACCACATCATATCCTGTCTCAATGAGACATATATAATATAAAGACTACATCATATCCTGTCTCCTCCTCATATCCTGTCTCCTAAAGACTACATGTCATCCTGTCTCCTATCATATCCTCCCCTATATATAAAAGTCTCCTCTCCTATATAAAAGACTACATCATATCCTGTCTCTAATATAAAGACTACATGTCATCCAATACACACATATCCTGTCTGACTACATCATATCCTGTCTCCTATATAAAAAAGATATATAAACACTACATCATATCCTGTCTCCTATATATAAAGACCATGTCTATCATATCTGTCTCCTATCATCATATCCTGTCTCTTATATATAAAGACTACATGGCATATCCTGTCTCCTATCCTGTCTCCCCTATATAAAGACTACATCATATCCTGTCTCCTATATATAAAGACTACATCATCCTGTCTCCTATATATAAAGACTACATCATATCCTGTCTCCTATATGTAAAGACTACATCATCCTGTCTCCCTATATATAACGACTACATCATATCCTGTCTCCTATATATAAAGACTACATCATATTCTGTCTCCTATATATAAAGACTACATCATATCCTGTCTCCTGTCTACATCATATCCTGTCTCCTATATAAAAGACTACATCATCTGTCCTGTCTCCTATATAAAAGACTACATCATATCCTGTCTCCTATATATAAAGACTACATCATATCCTGTCTCCTATATAAAGACTACATCATATCCTGTCTCCTGTATATAAAGACTACATGGCATCCTGTCTCTTGTCACCCTGGTCAAAATATATTATGTTTATTCTTCATTTATTTCGGTCAGGCCAGGGTGTGACATGGGTTATTGTGGTGTGTTTTTTGTCTTGGGGTTTTGTGGGATGTCTAGCGTTAGTCTATGGCTGCCTGAGGCGGTTCTCAATCAGAGTCAGGTGATTATCGTTGTCTCGGATTGGGAACCATATTTAGCAGCCATATTCTTTGTGTGTTTGGTGGGTGATTGTCCTTAGTGTCCTTGTTCCTGTCTCTGTGTTAGTTACACTAGTATAGGCTGTTTCGGATTTCGTTACGTTCTTTTGTTTTTGTAGTATTTGTATTGATTCGTGTTTACGTTTGTTCATTAAACATGGAACCCAATCTACACGCTGCATTTTGGTCCGACTCTCCTTCACCGCATGAAAACCGTTACAATATCTAACAACTCAATTATCTCTGATGGTTAACATCATATCAATATAAATATCTAACAACTCAATTATCTCTTATGGTTTACATCATATCAATATAAATATCTAACAACTCAATTATCTCTGATGGTTTACATCATGTCAATACAAATATTTAACAACTCAATTATCTCTGATGGTTAACATCATATCAATATAAATATCTAACAAGCTATGGTCATGAATTTATACAAGTTACAATATTTGATCTGGATTGTTAGCTTGAGTGTGGAATTGTGTCCCAAATGGCCCCCTATGTCTTACATAATGCAGTACAAAGACCAGGGCCTGTAGTTAAACCCATTGGGATCTGGTTTGACCAGGGTCTGTAGTTAAATGTACAGGATCTGGTTTGACCCAGGGCCTGTAGTTAAACCCATTGGGATCTGGTTTGACCAGGGCCTGTAGTTAAACCCATTGGGATCTGGTTTGACCAGGGCCTGTAGTTAAACCCATTGGGATCTGGTTTGACCAGGGCCTGTAGTTAAATGTATTGGGATCTGGTTTGACCAGGGCTGAAGTTAAACCCATTGGGATCTGGTTTGACCAGGGCCTGTAGTTAAACCCATTGGGATCTGGTTTGACCAGGGCCTGTAGTTAAACACATTGGGATCTGGTTTGACCAGGGCCTGTAGTTAAACCCATTGGGATCTGGTTTGACCAGGGTCTGTAGTTAAACACATTGGGATCTGCTTTGACCAGGGCCTGTAGTTAAATGTATTGGGATCTGGTTTGACCAGGGCCTGTAGTTAAACCCATTGGGATCTGGTTTGACCAGGGCCTGTAGTTAAACCCTTTGGCATCTGGTTTGACCAGGGCCTGTAGTTAAACCCATTGGGATCTGGTTTGACCAGGGCCTGTAGTTAAATGTATTGGGATCTGGTTTGACCAGGGCCTGTAGTTAAATGTATTGGGATCTGCTTTGACCAGGGCCTGTAGTTAAATGTATTGGGATCTGGTTTGACCAGGGCCTGTAGTTAAATGTATTGGGATCTGGTTTGACCAGGGCCTGTAGTTAAACACTTTGGCATCTGGTTTGACCAGGGCCTGAGGTTAAACCCATTGGGATCTGGTTTGACCAGGGCCTGTAGTTAAACCCTTTGGCATCTGGTTTGACCAGGGCCTGTAGTTAAACCCATTGGGATCTGATTTGACCAGGGCCTGTAGTTAAATGTATTGGGATCTGGTTTGACCAGGGCCTGTAGTTAAACCCATTGGGATCTGGTTTGACCAGGGCCTGTAGTTAAATGTATTGGGATCTGGTTTGACCAGGGCCTGTAGTTAAATGTATTGGGATCTGCTTTGACCAGGGCCTGTAGTTAAATGTATTGGGATCTGGTTTGACCAGGGCCTGTAGTTAAATGTATTGGGATCTGGTTTGACCAGGGCCTGTAGTTAAATGTATTGGGATCTGGTTTGACCAGGGCCTGTAGTTAAATGTATTGGGATCTGCTTTGACCAGGGCCTGTAGTTAAACCCATTGGGATCTGGTTTGACCAGGGCCTGTAGTTAAATCTATTGGGATCAGCTTTGACCAGGGCCTGTAGTTAAACCCATTGGGATCTGGTCTGACACAGTGAACTATATAGGGAATCGGACCCTGGTCTAGGTGTAGGGAGCCGTGTGGAATGCATTCTAGGAGGGCTCTAGTGATGCGTAACCTTGGAGACACTGTGGGAGTATTACTACTTTCATTACATATGAATTGGATTTGTGAGTTCGTTAGAACAACCAAATTATGTTCTGCAAGACCTGGAGTTTACATCATGAACAGTAGTGCACTACATTTGATCAGGACCAATAGGGTGAGTAGTACACTACATTTGATCAGGACCAATAGTGTGAGTAGTACACTATATTTGATCAGGACCAATAGGTGAGTAGTACACTACATTTGATCAGGACCAATAGGGTGAGTAGTACACTACATTTGATCAGGACCAATAGGGTGAGTAGTACACTACATTTGATCAGGACCAATAGGGGTGAGTAGTACACTACATTTGATCAGGACCAATAGGGTGAGTACTGCACTACATGTCCAGACATCTGACAGTCTCTATGGGGGTGCCACAGTGTTTGAATCTCGGGACCTGACTCTTTTCCCTGTATACATCAATGATGTCGCTCTTTCTGCTGGTGATTCTCTGATCCACCTCTACACAGACGACACCATTCTGTATACTTCTGGCCCTTCTTTGGACTCTGTGTTAACTAACCTCAGACGAGCTTCAATGCCATACAACTCTCCTTCCGTGACCTCCAACTGCTCTTAAATGCAAGTAAACTAAATGAATGCTCTTCAACCGTTTGCTGCCCACACCTGCTAGCCCGTCCAGCATCACTACTCTGGATGGTTCTGACTTAGAATATGTGGACAACTATAAATACCTAGGTGTCTGGTTATACTGAAAACTCTCCTTCCAGACTCATTAAACATCTCCAATCCAAAATTAAATTTATAATCGGCTTCCTATTTCGCAACAAAGCATCCTTCACTCATGCGGCCAAACAGACCCTCGTCAAACGGACCATCCTACCGATCCTCGACTTCTGGTGATGTCATCTATAAAATAGCCTCAACACTCTACTCAACAGACTGGATGTAGTCTATCACAGTGCCATCCGTTTTGTCACCAAAGCGCCTTATACCACCACTGTGACCTGTATGATCACGTTGTCACGCCTGACCTTAGAGATCCTTTAAATTCTCTATTTGGTTAGGTCAGGGTGTGACTAGGGTGGGCAATCTATGTTTTCTATTTCTTTGTTGGCCTGGTATGGTTCCCAATCAGAGGCAGCTGTCTATCGTTGTCTCTGATTGGGGATCATATTTGGCAACCTTTTCCCACCTGTTGTTTGTGGGATCTTGTTTTTGTGTAGCTGCCTGTGAGCAGCCCCAGAACGTCACGTTTCGTTTTTTCTTCAGTATTGTTTTTGGTGACTTTCATATTAATTAAACATGTGTAACTCTAAGTATGCTGTGCCTTGGTCATTCATACCAACACGTGACACTCGTTGCCAAACCCACTGGCTCCAGGTCATCTACAAGTTTCTGCTAGGTAAAGCCCCGCCTTATCTCAGCTCACTGGTCACCATAGTAGCACCCCACCCATAGCACGTGCTCCAGCAGGTATGTCTCACTGGTCACCCCCAAAGCCAATTCTTCCTTTGGCTACCTTTCACCTTCCAGTTCTCTGCTGCCAATGACTGGAACAAGCTTCAAAAATCTCTGAAGCTGGAGACTCCAGCAGCCCACAGATCACTGCACCTGTACATAGCCCATCCATAAATAGCCCATCCAATCTTCCTCATCCCCATACTGTATTTATTTATTTGTCTTGCTCCTTTGCCCCAGTATCTCAACTTGCACATTCATCTTCTGCACATCCTACCATTCTAGTGTTTAATTGCTATATTGTAATTACTTATTACTATTTTACTATTTATTGCCTTACCTCTCTCATCCTACCTCATTTGCACTCACTGTATATATACTTTTCTACTGTATTATTGAATGTATGTTTGTTTATTCCATGTGTAACTCTGTGTTGTTGTTTGTGTCGAACTGCTTTGCTTTATCTTGGCCAGGTCGCAGTTGTAAAAGAGAACTTGTTCTCAACTGGCCTACCTGGTTAAATAAAGGTAAAATAAAAATAAATAAAACAATTGTATCAGGACCAATAGGGTGGTAGTGAACTTCATCTGATCAGGACCAATAGGGTGGTAGTGAACTTAATCTGATTAGGACCAATATGGTGGTAGTGAACTTATTCTGATCAGGACCAATAGGGTGGTAGTGAACTACATCTGATCAGGACCAATATGGTAAGTAGTTCACTACATTGTATCAGGACCAATAGGGTAAGTAGTTCACTACATTGTATCAGGACCAATAGGGTGAGTAGTGAACTACATCTGATCAGGACCAATAGGGTGAGTAGTGTACTACATCTGATCAGAACCAATAGTGTAAGTAGTTCACTACATTGTATCAGGACCAATAGTGTGAGTAGTGAACTACATCTGATCAGGACCAATAGGGTGGTAGTGCACATCTGACATTGTATCAGGACCAATAGGGTGAGTAGTGGGTGAGTAGTGAACTACATCTGAGTAGTGCGTAGTGAACTACATCTGATCAGGACCAATAGGGTGAGTAGTGAACTACATTTGATCAGGACCAATAGGGTGAGTAGTGAACTATATAGGACCAATAGTAGTGAACTATATCGGTAGTAGTGAACTATAGGACCAATAGGTAGTAGTGAACTGCATAGGGGTAGTAGTGAACTATATAGGTAAGTAGTGAACTATATCGGTAGTAGTGAACTATATAGGGTAAGTAGTGAACTATATCGGTAGTAGTGAACTATATAGGTAGTAGTGAACTGCATAGGGGTAGTAGTGAACTATATAGGGTAAGTAGTGAACTAAATAGGTAGTAGTGAACTATATAGGTAGTAGTGAACTATATCGTAGTAGTGAACTATATAGGGGTAGTAGTGAACTAAATAGGTAGTAGTGAACTGTATAGGTAGTAGTGAACTATATAGGTAGTAGTGAACTATATAGGGGTAGTAGTGAACTATATTGGGGTAGTAGTGAACTATATAGGGGTAGGAGTGGGACTGTATATAGTAGTGACCTATATAGGTAATAGTGAACTGTATAGGTAGTAGAACTGTATAGGTTAGTAGTGAACTGTATAGGTAGTAGTGAACAACATAGGTTGTAGTGAACTATATAGGTAGTAGTGAACTATATGGGTAGTAGTGAACTATATAGGTAGTAGTGACCTATATAGGTAGTAGTGAACTATATAGGGGGTAGTAGTGAACTACATAGGGTAGTAGTGAACTGTATATAGTAGTGAACAATGTAGGTTGTAATGAACTATATAGGTAGTAGTGAACTATATAGGTAGTAGTGAAATATATAGGTGGTAGTGAAATGTATAGGTGGTAGTGAACTATGTAGGTTGTAGTGAACTATATAGGTAGTAGTGAAATATATAGGTGGTAGTGAAATGTATAGGTGGTAGTGAACTATGTAGGTAGTAGTGAACTATATAGGTAGTAGTGAACTATATAGGTAGTAGTGAAATGTATAGGTGGTAGTGAACTATGTAGGGGTAGAAGTGAACTACATAGGGGTAGGAGTGAACTATATAGGTAGTAGTGAACTACATTTTTTTATTTTATTTTTTATTTTTTATTTCACCTTTATTTATCCAGGTAGGCTAGTTGAGAACAAGTTCTCATTTGCAACTGCGACCTGGCCAAGATAAAGCATAGCAGTGTGAACAGACAACACAGAGTTACACATGGAGTAAACAATTAACAAGTCAATAACACAGTAGAAAAAAAGGGGAGTCTATATACATTGTGTGCAAAAGGCATGAGGAGGAAGGCGAATAATTACAATTTTGCAGATTAACACTGGGGTGATAAATGATCAGATGGTCATGTACAGGTAGAGATATTGGTGTGCAAAAGAGCAGAAAAGTAAATAAATAAAAACAGTATGGGGATGAGGTAGGTGAAAATGGGTGGGCTATTTACAAATAGACTATGTACAGCTGCAGCGATCGGTTAGCTGCTCAGATAGCAGATGTTTGAAGTTGGTGAGGGAGATAAAAGTCTCCAACTTCAGGGATTTTTGCAATTTGTTCCAGTCACAGGCAGCAGAGTATTGGAACAAAAGGCGGCCAAATGAGGTGTTGGCTTTAAGGATGATCAGTGAGATACACCTGCTGGAGCGCGTGCTACTGATGGGTGTTGCCATCGTGACCAGTGAACTGAGATAAGGCGGAGCTTTACCTAGCATGGACTTGTAGATGACCTGGAGCCAGTGGGTCTGGCGACGAATATGTAGCGAGGGCCAGCCGACTAGAGCATACAAGTCGCAGTGGTGGGTGGTATAAGGTGCTTTAGTGACAAAACGGATGGCA
>NW_027008522.1:77887-90387 GCF_036934945.1 Oncorhynchus masou masou
CACTCTGTAAAGGAATCAAAGCCCTTCTCTCTCACCACATATAACTGGTCTCCTACAGGTGATGATGCTGCATCTACCACTCTGTAAAGGAATCAAAGCCCTTCTCTCTCACCACATATAACTGGTCTTCTACAGGTGATGATGCTGCATCTACCACTCTGTAAAGGAATCAAAGCCCTCCTCTCTCACCACATATAACTGGTCTTCTACAGGTGATGATGCTGCATCTACCACTCTGTAAAGAATCAAAGCCCTTCTCTCTCACCACATATAACTGGTCTCCTACAGGTGATGATGCTGCATCTACCACTCTGTAAAGGAATCAAAGTCCTTCTCTCTCACCACATGTATAACTTTTCATTACATTTCGTTATAGCACAACGGTTTGATATGTCTAATCTTAGCAATTTCTTCTTAGCCAGCTACATAGCCGTCTTTGTATCAACGACAATTGCATAATTATCGTATTTCGTCGTCCTAACGTATCTGCCCAGCAGCTAGCTAAGCAGCTAGCTAACATCCACTGTCCACTAGCACTGTAGAAACTATTACACTCAACTGAACGACTCGATCAGCGTAGTGTCAGCTAGCTACATAGTTGTCTTCGCTGTCTTCGCATCCAAGATAATTGTGCAGTTTAGAGTGTGTAGACTTAGAGTGATTATCTTAATTTACCGAGGTTAGCTAGCCAGCTATTTGTCGTCCTTAACGTAGGAAATGCTGCTAGCTAGCTAGCCAACAGCTAGCCAACCTCTACCGAATTGAACTCCAACTACCCGGTCAACATTCCGCCGCTCCACAGGTAGTATCACATTTTCATTTCACTTCATTACAGTACAACGGTTTGATTTGTTTGATCGTAGCTAGCCAGCTACATAGCCGTCTTTGTATCTAAGACAATTGTGTAGTCTAGAGCGATTTTCTAGGTTAGCTGGCCAGCTATTGTCGTTCTTCTAACGTAGCTAGCCAGCTAGCCCCCGAATAGCAGCACTGTAGTAACTATTACAGTACAACGGTTTGTTTTGTTTGATCGTAGCTAGCTAGCTACATAGCCGTCTTTGTATCTAAGACAATTGTGTAGCCTAGAGCGATTTTCTAGGTTAGCTGGCCAGCTATTGTCGTTCTTTTAACGTAGCTAGCCAGCTAGCCCCCGAATAGCAGCACTGTAGTAACTATTACAGTACAACGGTTTGTTTTGTTTGATCGTAGCTAGCTAGCTACATAGCCGTCTTTGTATCTAAGACAATTGTGTAGCCTAGAGCGATTTTCTAGGTTAGCTAGCCAGCTATTGTCGTTCTTTTAAAGTAACGTAACGCAATCAACCTGCTAGATAGCCAGCTAGCCCCCGAATAGCAGCACTGTAGAAACTATTACACTCGACGGAACGACTTGATTAGTGTAGTGTCAACATCGCAGCCACTACCAGCTAGCCTACTCCAGCAGTACTGTATCATTTCAATCATTTCAGTCAATAAGATTCTTGCTACGTAAGCTTAACTTTCTGAACATTCGAGACGTGTAGTCCACTTGTCATTCCAATCTCCTTTGCATTAGCGTAGCCTCTTCTGTACCCTGTTAACTATGTGTCTATCTATCCCTGTTCTCTCCTCTCTGCACAGACCATACAAACGCTCCACACCGCGTGGCCGCGGCCACCCTAATCTGGTGGTCCCAGCGCGCACGACCCACGTGGAGTTCCTGGTCTCCGGTAGCCTCTGGAACTGCCGATCTGCGGCCAACAAGGCAGAGTTCATCTCAGCCTATGCCTCCCTCCAGTCCCTCGACTTCCTGGCACTGACGGAAACATGGATCACCACAGATAACACTGCTACTCCTACTGCTCTCTCTTCGTCCGCCCACGTGTTCTCGCACACCCCGAGAGCTTCTGGTCAGCGGGGTGGTGGCACCGGGATCCTCATCTCTCCCAAGTGGTCATTCTCTCTCTCTCCCCATACCCATCTATCTATCGCCTCCTTTGAATTCCATGCTGTCACAGTTACCAGCCCTTTCAAGCTTAACATCCTTATCATTTATCGCCCTCCAGGTTCCCTCGGAGAGTTCATCAATGAGTTTGATGCCTTGATAAGCTCCTTTCCTGAGGACGGCTCACCTCTCACAGTCCTGGGCGACTTTAACCTCCCCACGTCTACCTTTGACTCATTCCTCTCTGCCTCCTTCTTTCCACTCCTCTCCTCTTTGACCTCACCCTCTCACCTTCCCCCTACTCACAAGGCAGGCAATACGCTCGACCTCATCTTTACTAGATGCTGTTCTTCCACTAACCTCACTGCAACTCCCCTCCAAGTCTCCGACCACTACCTTGTATCCTTTTCCCTCTCGCTCTCATCCAACACTTCCCACACTGCCCCTACTCGGATGGTATCGCGCCGTCCCAACCTTCGCTCTCTCTCCCCCCGCTACTCTTTCCTCTTCCATCCTATCATCTCTTCCCTCTGCTCATACCTTCTCCAACCTTTCTCCTGATTCTGCCTCCTCAACCCTCCTCTCTTCCCTTTCTGCATCCTTTGACTCTCTATGTCCCCTATCCTCCAGGCCGGCTCGGTCCTCCCCTCCCGCTCCGTGGCTCGATGACTCATTGCGAGCTCACAGAACAGAGCTCCGGGCAGCCGAGCGGAAATGGAGGAAAACTCGCCTCCCTGCGGACCTGGCATCCTTTCACTCCCTCCTCTCTACATTTTCCTCCTCTGTCTCTGCTGCTAAAGCCACTTTCTACCACTCTAAATTCCAAGCATCTGCCTCTAACCCTAGGAAGCTCTTTGCCACCTTCTCCTCCCTCCTGAATCCTCCTCCCCCTCCCTCCCCCTCCTCCCTCTCTGCAGATGACTTCGTCAACCATTTTGAAAAGAAGGTCGACGACATCCGATCCTCGTTTGCTAAGTCAAACGACACCGCTGGTTCTGCTCACACTGCCCTACCCTGTGCTCTGACCTCTTTCTCCCCTCTCTCTCCAGATGAAATCTCGCTTCTTGTGACGGCCGGCCGCCCAACAACCTGCCCGCTCGACCCTATCCCCTCCTCTCTTCTCCAGACCATTTCCGGGGACCTTCTCCCTTACCTCACCTCGCTCATCAACTCATCCCTGACCGCTGGCTACGTCCCTTCCGTCTTCAAGAGAGCGAGAGTTGCACCCCTTCTGAAAAACCTACACTCGATCCCTCCGATGTCAACAACTACAGACCAGTATCCCTTCTTTCTTTTCTCTCCAAAACTCTTGAACGTGCCGTCCTTGGCCAGCTCTCCCGCTATCTCTCTCAGAATGACCTTCTTGATCCAAATCAGTCAGGTTTCAAGACTAGTCATTCAACTGAGACTGCTCTTCTCTGCATCACGGAGGCGCTCCGCACTGCTAAAGCTAACTCTCTCTCCTCTGCTCTCATCCTTCTAGACCTATCGGCTGCCTTCGATACTGTGAACCATCAGATCCTCCTCTCCACCCTCTCCGAGTTGGGCATCTCCGGCGCGGCCCACGCTTGGATTGCGTCCTACCTGACAGGTCGCTCCTACCAGGTGGCGTGGCGAGAATCTGTCTCCTCGCCACGCGCTCTCACCACTGGTGTCCCCCAGGGCTCTGTTCTAGGCCCTCTCCTATTCTCGCTATACACCAAGTCACTTGGCTCTGTCATAACCTCACATGGTCTCTCCTATCATTGCTATGCAGACGACACACAATTAATCTTCTCCTTTCCCCTTCTGATGACCAGGTGGCGAATCGCATCTCTGCATGTCTGGCAGACATATCAGTGTGGATGACAGATCACCACCTCAAGCTGAACCTCGGCAAGACGGAGCTGCTCTTCCTCCCGGGAAGGACTGCCCGTTCCATGATCTCGCCATCACGGTTGACAACTCCATTGTGTCCTCCTCCCAGAGCGCTAAGAACCTTGGCGTGATCCTGGACAACACCCTGTCGTTCTCAACCAACATCATGGCGGTGGCCCGTTCCTGTAGGTTCATGCTCTACAACATCCGCAGAGTACGACCCTGCCTCACACAGGAAGCGCGCAGGTCCTAATCCAGGCACTTGTCATCTCCCGTCTGGATTACTGCAACTCGCTGTTGGCTGGGCTCCTGCCTGTGCCATTAAACCCCTACAACTCATCCAGAACGCCGCAGCCCGTCTGGTGCTCAACCTTCCCAAGTTCTCTCACGTCACCCCGCTCCTCCGCTCTCTCCACTGGCTTCCAGTTGAAGCTCGCATCCGCTACAAGACCATGGTGCTTGCCTACGGAGCTGTGAGGGGAACGGCACCGCAGTACCTCCAGGCTCTGATCAGGCCCTACACCCAAGCAAGGGCACTGCGTTCATCCACCTCTGGCCTGCTCGCCTCCCTACCATTGAGGAAGTACAGTTCCCGCTCAGCCCAGTCAAAACTGTTCGCTGCTCTGGCCCCCAATGGTGGAACAAACTCCCTCACGACGCCAGGACAGCGGAGTCAATCACCACCTTCCGGAGACACCTGAAACCCCACCTCTTCAAGGAATACCTAGGATAGGATAAGTAATCCTTCTCACCACCCCCCCCTTAATGATTTCGATGCACTATTGTAAAGTGGCTGTTCCACTGGATGTCAGAAGGTGAATTCACCAATTTGTAAGTCGCTCTGGATAAGAGCGTCTGCTAAATGACTTAAATGTAAATGTATATAACTGGTCTCCTACAGGTGATGATGCTGCATCTACCACTCTGTAAAGGAATCAAAGCCCTTCTCTCTCACCACATATAACTGGTCTCCTACAGGTGATGATGCTGCATCTACCACTCTGTAAAGGAATCAAAGCCCTTCTCTCTCACCACATATAACTGGTCTCCTACAGGTGATGATGCTGCATCTACCACTCTGTAAAGGAATCAAAGCCCTTCTCTCTCACCACATATAACTGGTCTCCTACAGGTGATGATGCTGCATCTACCACTCTGTAAAGGAATCAAAGCCCTTCTCTCTCACCACATATAACTGGTCTCCTACAGGTGATGATGCTGCATCTACCACTCTGTAAAGGAATCAAAGCCCTTCTCTCTCACCACATATAACTGGTCTCCTACAGGTGATGATGCTGCATCTACCACTCTGTAAAGGAATCAAAGCCCTTCTCTCTCACCACATATAACTGGTCTCCTACAGGTGATGATGCTGCATCTACCACTCTGTAAAGGAATCAAAGCCCTTCTCTCTCACCACATATAACTGGTCTTCTACAGGCGATGATGCTGCATCTACCACTCTGTAAAGGAATCAAAGCCCTTCTCTCTCACCACATATAACTGGTCTTCTACAGGTGATGATGCTGCATCTACCACTCTGTAAAGGAATCAAAGCCCTTCTCTCTCACCACATATAACTGGTCTTCTACAGGTGATGATGCTGCATCTACCACTCTGTAAAGGAATCAAAGCCCTTCTCTCTCACCACATATAACTGGTCTTCTACAGGTGATGATGCTGCATCTACCACTCTGTAAAGGAATCAAAGCCCTTCTCTCTCACCACATATAACTGGTCTTCTACAAGTGATGATGCTGCATCTACCACTCTGTAAGGGAATCAAAGCCCTTCTCTGCAAAGCTGTTCTGTCATGTCTGAGCTCCTCTCACTGTCTGGCTGTGTTTTATTGGCTCTATGTCTTTATCAGTAGCCTACCTGTGAGACAGAGGAGGGCTGGGCTGTGGTATTTTGGGCCTGTGTTTGTGTGTGTGTGTGTGTGTGTGTGTGTGTGTGTGTGTGTGTGTGTGTGTGTGTGTGTGTGTGTGTGTGTGTGTGTGTGTGTGTGTGTGTGTGTGTGTGTGTGTGTGTGTGTGTGTGTGTGTGTGTGTGTGTGTGTGTGTGTGTGTGTGCGTGCGTGCGTGCGTGCGTGCGTGCGTGCGTGTGTGTGTGTGTGTAGCCAGATAGAGAGAGAGGAGCTGGACTGTCAAGATACATATCAGGAGATATCATGTTTAGTGGTTTCTGGTTGGCCGTTAGACGAGCAGCTGCACGCTCTGAAATACAGACCCTCACAACTGTGTTCACACACACACACATTCTCTCTTTTTCTCTCCATCCCCATTCACCCCCCTCCATTCCCTTCTCTTTCCCATTGTCCTTCTGTCTATCTCAATGTCTGTCTGTATGTCCCTCTCTCCTCCTCCCCTCTCCCCTCGTCCCTTCTCTCCTCGTCCTCTCTCTCCTCCTCCCCTCTCTCCTCCTCCCCTATCTCCTCGTCCCCTCTCTCCTCCTCCCCTCTCTCCTCCTCCCCTCTCACCTCGTCCCCTCTCACCTCGTCCCCTCTCTCCTCCTCCCCTCTCTCCTCCTCCCCTATCTCCTCCCAGGACCATCTTGCTTAGGGGACTGTTCTCCAGATGCATCTCTCTGTTGGTGATGGCTTTGTTATGGAAGGTTTGGGAATCACTTCCTTTTAGCTGGTTGTAGAATTGAACGGCTCTTTTCTGGATTTTGATAATTAGTGGGTATCGGCCTACTTCTGCTCTGCATGCATTATTTGGTGTTCTACGTTGTACACGGGATATTTATGCAGAGTCTCAGTTTGGTGTTTGTCCCATTTTGTGAAGTCTTGGTTGGTGAGCGGACCCCAGACCCCACAACCATACAGGGCAATGGGCTCTATGACTGATTCAAGTATTTTTAGCCTGATTCTAATTGGTATGTTGAATTTATGTTCCTTTTTTTGGCATAGAAGGCGCTTCTTGCCTTGTCTCTCAGATCATTCGCAGCTTTATGGAAGTTACCTGTGGCGCTGATGTTTAGGCCAAGGTATGTATAGTTTTTTGTGTGCTGTAGGGCAACAGTATCAAATGGAATTTATATGTGTGGTCTTGGCGACTGGACATTTTTTGGAACACCATTATTTTGGTCTTACTGAGATTTACTGTCAGGGCTCAGGTCTGGCAGAACCTGTGCAGAATATCTAGGTGCTGCTGTAGGCCCTCCTTGGTTGGCCCTCCTTATTGAAACATCGCAATTCAATTCAATTCAAGGGGCTTTATTGGCATGGGAAACGTGTTAACATTGCCAAAGCAAGTGAGGTAGACAATATTCAAAAGTGAAATAAACAATACAAATTAACAGTAAATCTCTCTCTCTCTCTCTCTCTCTCTCTCTCTCTCTCTCTCCGCCTCTCTCTCTCCCTCTCTCTCTCTCTCTCTCTCTCTCTCTCTCTCTTTCTCTCTCTCTCCATATCTCCCCTGCTGTTACAAAGAGCTTTCATAAAAGTAGTAAATGGAAAATGGAAGATGAAGAGGTGTCTGGTAATGGTAGCAGCTGTGGGAGATGGAGGTGTGTGTGTGTGTGTGTGTGTGTGTGTGTGTGTGTGTGTGTGTGAGAGAGAGGTACAGGCTGTCTCTCAGTGTCAGCTCTGCTCTAGGCTCACACGCCGTTGCTGATTGGCCAATTACAGCCTTCTTCCTGGTGACAAGCGGCAGTCAATTTGCTCCCTCCCTCCTGTCCTCCATTCCTCCTTTCCTGAGTCCCTCTTCCCCTCTCTTTTCCTCTCTGTCACTCACTCTTCTTCTCTGTTTCTCACCTTTTGTCTCTCCTTTATCTGCCATTTCCCCTCCCTCCCTCTCTCTCTCTCTCTCTCTCTCTCTCTCTCTCTCTCTCTCTCTCTCTCTCTCTCCTTCCCTCTCTCTCAATTATCCATCTCTCTCTCTTCTGTTCCCCCCTCTACCTCTCCTCACCTCGTCCATCTCTCTCACTTTGAGAGGAGATGAGGCACATCTAAACTGTCTACTAACCTTTAGACTCACTGAGTAGTAGACAGGGAAAAGAAGAAGATGGGGAGTATGAGGAAGAGGAGGAACGGAGGAAGGACATTTTTTCTTTCTGTCATTGAAATCAGTTAGTGTTGAGTACACACAGGTGTGTGGACATATATGCACACAGACAATACACACACAGACAGCTGTTAAACTATGAATAAGGTAATCCTCAGCCAGCTGTGAAACCTGGTGAAGTTGGGAACCGTATGTAGAGATTGATATTGGACCAGAGAACCCCTGGGGGAGAGAAACAACAACAGCTATATTTGTGTTATTGGGAAAAGACTGGCTGATGCCAACTCATAATTTGAGAGACTTTTAAAGATAAAATACAGTTATTTAACTTACCGTTGCTCATCAGCTGTTACCCAGTCATAGAAACACAGACATAGCGGTGAATGAATACATAACTTTAGTATTTAGTATTATATTTGGATCCACATTAGTTATTGAATACATAACATTAGTATTTAGTATTATATTTGGATCCACGTTAGTTATTGAATACATAACTTTAGTATTTAGTATTATATTAGTGTAATGGTCTTCTTGTGGGGAAAGAGAGGCGGACCAAAATGCAGCGTGGTTAGTTTTGTGCATCTTTAATAAAGATGAAAGTACTACAATCTACTAAACAAAAAACGTGCAAAAACCAAAACAGTCCTATCTGGTGCCACAAACACAGGAACAATCACCCACAAAACCCAACACAAAACAGGCTACCTAAATATTGTTCCCAATCAGAGACAATGACTAACACCTGCCTCTGATTGAGAACCATATCAGGCCTAACATAGAAATGGACAAACCAGACACACAACATAGAATGCCCACCCAGCTCACGTCCTGACCAACACTGAAACAAGGAAAACACACACGAACGATGGTCCGAACGTGACAATTAGGATCCACGTTAGTTATTGAATACATAACTTTAGTATTTAGTATTATATTAGGATCCACGTTAGTTATTGCTGAAGCAGCAGCTACCCTTGAATCATATCATAATAGAGAACGCGACTAGACAAGTATTTAACCAGGACTGAACTACATCGATTTAAAATAACAATACAAGCTTTCATACATTTTATGCTAATTCATAATCATGTGATTTTAATAAATGCAACACACAAAATGAAACATTAGAACATTAGAACCTCTTGACATGAACAAAGCTTCCCTGTTCCTATAGTTAACGCCTGTAATTCATATCCTGAGGTAACATGGCATCCCCTCAACCTGTAGGCTTTTGGTTACAGGTACGACTCGCTGTGGGTTTTAACCAGGTAAAATACAACACTCACAAACATAAATAACAGATGTTGAATCTTGAGCCTTTTTAACAATCTTAACGGCCTTAAATGGTTAAATAGCATTCTGCTATTTAAAACCTGCGTAGTCATACCAGAAGTGAGCTCCCACTCAAGTTGTAACTTGATTTGTCCCAGAGGGCAATTGGTTTGGCAGCAAGGAGCACATGAGAAAATAATTTAAAAGACCCATTTGAAATACAATGATAGTGAATAGAAGGGTTCTGTCGTCCGTACACACACATACAACGCTAGTGAAGTACAACGCTAGTGAATTACAACGCTAGTGAATTACAACGCTAGTGAAGTACAACGCTAGTGAATTACAACGCTAGTGAATTACAACGCTGGTGAAGTACAACGCTAGTGAATTACAACGCTAGTGAAGTACAACGCTAGTGAATTACAACGCTAGTGAATTACAACGCTAGTGAAGTACAACGCTAGTGAATTACAACGCTAGTGAATTACAAAGCTAGTGAATTACAACGCTAGTGAAGTACAACGCTAGTGAAGTACAACGCTAGTGAAGTACAACGCTAGTGAATTACAACGCTAGTGAAGTACAACGCTAGTGAATTACAACGCTAGTGAATTACAACGCTGGTGAAGTACAACGCTAGTGAATTACAACGCTAGTGAATTACAACGCTAGTGAATTACAACGCTCTTGAATTACAACGCTAGTGAATTACAATGCTAGTGAAGTACAACGCTAGTGAATTACAACGCTAGTGAATTACAACGCTAGTGAATTACAACGCTAGTGAATTACAACGCTAGTGAAGTACAACGCTAGTGAAGTACAACGCTAGTGAATTACAACGCTAGTGAAGTACAACGCTAGTGAATTACAACGCTAGTGAATTACAACGCTTAGTGAAGTACAACGCTAGTGAATTACAACGCTTAGTGAATTACAACGCTTAGTGAATTACAACGCTAGTGAATTACAACGCTGGTGAAGTACAACGCTAGTGAATTATAATGCTGGTGAAGTACAACGCTAGTGAATTACAACGCTAGTGAAGTACAACGCTAGTGAAGTACAACGCTAGTGAAGTACAACGCTAATGAAGTACAACGCTAGTGAATTACAATGCTAGTGAAGTACAACGCTAGTGAATTACAACGCTAGTGAATGACAGCTCTAGTGAAGTACAATGCTAGTGAATTACAACGCTTAGTGAATTACAAACGCTATAAATTACAACGCTAGTGAATTACAACGCTAGTGAATTACAACGCTGAATTACAACGCTAGTGAATTACAACGCTAGTGAAGTACAACGCTAGTGAATTACAACGCTTAGTGAATTACAACGCTGGTAAATTACAACGCTGGTGAATTACAACGCTAGTGAATTACAACGCTAGTGAATTACAACGCTAGTGAATTACAACGCTAGTGAATTACAACGCTGGTGAATTACAACGCTGGTGAATTACAACGCTAGTGAAGTACAACGCTAGTGAATTACAACGCTAGTGAATTACAACGCTGGTGAATTAAACGCTGGTGAAGTACAACGCTAGTGAATTACAACGCTAGTGAATTACAAAGCTAGTGAATTACAACGTAGTGAATTACAACGCGTAGTGAATTACAACGCTAGTGAAGTACAACGCTAGTGAATTCAACGCTAGTGAAGTACAACGCTAGTGAAGTACAACGCTAGTGAAGTACAACGCTAGTGAATTACAACGCTAGTGAAGTACAACGCTAGTGAATTACAACGCTAGTGAATTACAACGCTAAAGTACAACGCTAGTGAATTACAACGCTAGTGAATTACAACGCTTAGTGAATTACAACGCCTTGAATTACAACGCTAGTGAATTACAACGCTAGTGAAGTACAACGCTAGTGAATTACAACGCTAGTGAATTACAACGCTAGTGAATTACAACGCTAGTGAATTACAACGCTAGTGAAGTACAACGCTAGTGAAGTACAACGCTAGTGAATTACAACGCTAGTGAAGTACAACGCTAGTGAATTACAACGCTAGTGAATTACAACGCTAGTGAAGTACAACGCTAGTGAATTACAACGCTAGTGAATTACAACGCTAGTGAATTACAACGCTAGTGAATTACAACGCTGGTGAAGTACAACGCTAGTGAATTATAATGCTGGTGAAGTACAACGCTAGTGAATTACAACGCTAGTGAAGTACAACGCTAGTGAAGTACAACGCTAGTGAAGTACAACGCTAATGAAGTACAACGCTAGTGAATTACAATGCTAGTGAAGTACAACGCTAGTGAATTACAACGCTAGTGAATGACAGCTCTAGTGAAGTACAATGCTAGTGAATTACAACGCTAGTGAATTACAACGCTGGTAAATTACAACGCTAGTGAATTACAACGCTAGTGAATTACAACGCTGGTGAATTACAACGCTAGTGAATTACAACGCTAGTGAAGTACAACGCTAGTGAATTACAACGCTAGTGAATTACAACGCTAGTGAATTACAACGCTAGTGAATTACAACGCTAGTGAATTACAACGCTAGTGAATTACAACGCTAGTGAATTACAACGCTGGTGAATTACAACGCTGGTGAATTACAACGCTAGTGAAGTACAACGCTAGTGAATTACAACGCTAGTGAATTACAACGCTGGTGAATTAAACGCTGGTGAATTACAACGCTAGTGAATTACAACGCTAGTGAATTACAACGCTGGTGAATTACAACGCTAGTGGGTTTGTCTTGAACTACGGTGGCATTAGTGTCCCTCGCCTATGCAACCTTAAAAAAACACACGTTAAAATGACATCATTGTTACGGTTTTCTTGCGGTGAAGGAGAGGAGGACCAAAATGCAGCGTGGTTATTTCGATTCATGTTTAATACAAATATAAACACGAACAACACAAACTATCAACGCGATAACCTAAACAGCCCTATCTGGTGCAAACAAACACTGAGACAGGAACAATCACCCACAAAACACTCAGAGAATATGGCTGCCTAAATATGGTTCCCAATCAGAGACAACAATAAACACCTGCCTCTGATTGAGAACCACTTCAGGCAACCATAGACTTTTCTAGAAAACCCCACTATACCATAATCCCAATTCCTACAAAAACCCCAAGACAAAACACACCACATAATTAACCCATGTCACACCCTGGCCTGACCAAAATAATAAAGAAAACACAAAATACTAAGACCAGGGTGTGACAATCATACAAGTTGACATGTCATGGGGATTTTAGAGACAGCTGTCTGTTATCTTCCACACTAACGAAACTAAAACAAAAGGTGTAGATAAAAACATGACAGGTGATATGTGTCGCCTTTCCGAGAAACTAATGGCGTGTGGTTTGTTCGTAACACCATCAAACATCACACCAACATTTGACGTCGATCTGACGTTCTACACATCACTGCACCAACG